>NW_021319255.1:1104080-1205045 GCF_001605985.2 Dendrobium catenatum | reverse complement strand
ATTAAAATTTCCTTGCCAGTAAATTTGGGTATTACAAATCTTCCCTCCTTAAGAGAATTTCGTCCCCGAAATTCAACGTTTCATACTTCTTCAAACAGAAGAGGAAACCTTTGACTCATGTCAACTTTTTTTTTTGACGTTCAATGCTATTCTGAGGAATCCTTTGACCTTCATCTATAACATAATTTATGATTATAGAAACATGAAAAACATTATGCACATCATACATATCTGCATGTAGTGCTAATTTGTAAGTAACTTGTCCCAGTCTTTTAATTGCTTCTAAAGGATCAATACATCTAGGATTGCGTTTTCCATCTTGACAAAATCTAGAAACACCTTTCATTGGCCTCACCTATAAGAATACAAAATCTCTCACTTCAAATTTTATTATTTTATGCTTGGGATCAAAGTATTTCTGCTGGCGGTCTTGTGCTACTTTTAATCTGTCTCTAATTGATCTGACCTTTTCAATAGCTTAATCCACTAACTGTAGACCCAACATTTGCCCTTCCCCAACTTCAAACCAATGCAAGGGAGTTCTACATTTTCTGTCATATAAAGTTTCATATGGAACCATATTGATACTGGATTAGTAGCTATTATTGTATGTAAATTCTATCAATGGAATATGATCTTCCCAGTTACCAACAAAATCTAAAATACATAATCTTAGAAAATTTCCATCACTTGAATCAGTCCTTCTGATTGACCATCTGTCTGTGGATGAAATGCAGTACTGAATTTTAATTTGGTGCTCAACTTTTATGTGTACTTTTCCATGATGGAGGATGTAAAACGTTCATCTCTATCTGATACAATAGCTTTGGGAATTCCATGGATTAGTTTGCATGCATATCATTTTCTTTTCTTTTCTTTTTCAATTTATTTTTAACATTTTTATTCATTTTCATATGTTATTTCTTCATTTGCATATTTCATTAATATATACATGTATCATATAACATTCTTTTTCACAAATATACATAATTTCATTCATGTTATTTCATTCTTGTTATTTCACTCTTTTATTTTCTGTTGTAATAATATTTACTTAATTTTTTTATGTATTTAAACTTTCAACATTTAACACATGACATTTAAAAAAAAAATAAAACTTTTAAAGCAATATTAAGATACAAAACATTATATCATATTTGAAAGAATAATATAAAATATTGAATTTCATAATTATAATTACCCACTTTGATTCCCCTCCTCAAATATTCGTCTTGTATTGAAATCTTTTTAACTGTGCATACGAATATAACAATTTAATTAATATTAAGTCTCAATTTGAATGACTCAACAAGCATTGGGTTCTTCCACATAAAATTACCTTATAAAATTTTCACTTCTTTCGTCGTTGAGTCTTTTGTTGAAACGAACTCTTACAACTTGGTCTCTCCCTTTAAATCCCTAAAATTAAACAATAAAAATTTTCATAAAACAATATGCTATCTAACAAAATTCATATGAAAGTCTACTTACAATGAGGGGATTTTTCCAAATCCCAAAGCTTTCTTTCTCCCGCATAGATCTCCTCTCCTCGATTCCAAATGTCTTCCTTATAGTCAAATTAAATGTTTCCAGTAATTAGAGAAAAGATTAGGAGCAATTTATAAAAGTTTGAGAAAACAATTTTTTTTTCTATGTTCATCAAAATTGTTCCTTTTTTTCACTGTCGTTTCTCTCAAATTAGCACTCCGTTGACGATAAGAATGAAAATGAATCGTTAATTCTTATCCTTAAAGTCAATCATTCGCTAAAATTGGAAAAAAATAGAACTTACCTCGCTCTCTCGCATGAAATCGCCCGTCCGCCCTTCACTGTTTGTGAAAAACTCCTATGTTCCGCGAACAGTTTCGTCTACCCTATTAATAGACCGGGCGTGAACCGGCCCGGCTGGACCGATTATTACAGTTAAATGCTTTTATGCTAACAAACTTTGATTTGAACAGAAATATTTAGTGTCATGAAAGCAGCATGTTGATAGCTGTGGAAATCCATGAGCAGGTCGCACCAAAATCCAAAAACTTCAAATAAAAAAGATAACAAGGACACCAATACATCAAATCCTTGCTCAGTTAAGCTTGTGATCACTAACAAAACTATGACGAAGTTTAGAGTAGATTTTTAAACTTTAATTAGCTTAATCATTACTCTTATACAACTTTTTCTCTATTCTTGAATTTAGAGATCTGCTATCTTTAACATGTAAACCTTGCCACTTTAAGATCAATGAAATCCCTAATATTATAAGCAATAACTAAAAATTAGATTTCTATATTCTGATTTGCATCCACACCAGTACTGGAGAATTTTTGGAGCAGGAGTTTTGATACCTGAAAAAAAAAAAAAAAGGGAATGTATCGAATCCCTCATTGATAACATTGAAGATCCCGGGAGAGTCAGATTTTGTTTTTCCAGATAGATTGGCAATGTGTTGTAGGCAACGTATCTCAAGGCTGACTGACATTGGAAAGTAAGGCACTGAAAATATATATACAAATAGGTTTCACAAATATGTTAGAGATTCTTCACTGAATCTCCAGCTTTGCAAACTGCTGGAGATACTGCGACTATGACATTTGCACCAATGGCCAAACTAAATTTTAACGACATTAGACAGTAAACTTTGTTGCTGCTTAGAAAGTTCAAACAAGAAAAAAGAAGTAACATTAGCATGCAGACGTTTTGGCACGTTTTGTTTGCCTTAGAGGTCTTTCTCCATGAATGCACCAATCAGTGTTTTTACGTGGCATTCTATATAAATCAATATATATGTACTAGGATCCATGTGCACATTCCACTCGATAGAAGCTGATAACAAATATACCTTGCCACTCATTGCACTTTCCACTTGATAGAAGCTGATAACAAATATACCTTGCCAATCAATGTTGAATGGTTTAGCTATAATTCCAAGCAAATACAACATCCATGGCATTTTGCTGCTACAAAAAAGAGGTTTGTTGGTTCATTTAAAAACAAAAAAAATGAAGATGTAATGATAATGCAATTTAAACATTATACTTATGTGAACTGGGAATAATAATCCATCATATATTTATTCCTGAATGAGAGCTTATGAAGAAGTGAAAAATTCTACATGAACATAAGTATAATATTAATACACAAACAAACAACTAAATTAATTGACATAATTAAATTTCAGACGTAGATCATATCACCTAGCAAGTGCATTAACAAAATGTCCACATGAAAAAGTACTAATTTGGTCCAACTAACGATTAACAAAGTTCACAAATATGCCAATCAAGAATTCTTCTCCCTCACCAAACAATTTAAAAGCACTAATTTAGTTTGTTAATTAAACCAATCTTCATTTTAATTTTTTTAACATTAGTGTACATGATATTGTCCGTGATCTCAACAAGTTCAGAATCCATGAAGTTTACAATAAGGAAAGAAACATAATAACAATGTATTTGAAAACATGTTTGCTTAATAATGATAAACATGTAAAGATCCTACCTTGATCACCATATATCTAATATTTTGCACATACTAATGCCTCAATATAATAATATCATGCTTTAATTCACTTTGATATTGATAAAGAATTCTTCTATTATTATTACTAAATGCACTTTCTGAAGCAACGGAAGAAATTGTAATACACGAAGGTTTGAAACTGCACAATCATATATTGAGGCATTTTCTTTTTGTGAGGTGAGGCATGAGCCTAGCTATGTGTTTGAGGCATCAGCTTTAGGATTAAACTGTTAAATTAATGAAAAACATGAAATAATGCATAATATACTCACATCAAAATGAGATATTCAAGCAATATCATAAAAGTTAAAATAAGGCCATTAAAAGTCATATAAGGTTACAAACAAAGCTAAATAAATATTCTCTACTTCTCCAAGTTTAACATAGCATTAGTTTAAACTCATAATTTTATAATTTAAAAATTCTTCCACTTTCTTTACTTAGAGGGTCTTCATTATAATCATTATTGTAGTTATTTACTTCATCTCCTACCTCATATTGAAAACAAGAGAAACGATTAGACGAGAGGCATTGGAAGATAAACAACGATGGTGATGTAGCCAGATCAGGTGTGGGCATGAGAATTTTGTGGCATGTGGCTGCGAATTAAGGTTTTGTAGTTCTCAAGTTTTGTTTAATTTTGGTATAATAAATATGTTTAATTTCATACATGCAATTTACAAATTAAAAATTTAAAATTGCCTAAACCCTAATTTTTTAGGCTTATGTTTATCAAAATTGTGTTAAAATTGAGTTATGGTGTGCTTTGAGGCGCATCTCACCCTAATGGAGGCGCAAGACTCAACTAGCAAGCGTGAGGTGTACGCCTCATTATCTTTTTTTATTATTTTTTTAACTGCATCAGATGAGCCAAATGGGCATCTAACTATGCAATTTTAAACCATCAAATTCATAAAATACCACAAGCTTTTGTAGAAATCTCAGAAACTTGTATTGATTATCCTTCTGATAATGTAAGTATCCAATTCTACTTCCCATCAAGTTTGGGCTCATCTAAATAAATTGTAATTTCTAACTTATTGCCCTTGCTTCCACTCCTTTTGGCTCCAAGATTCAATTTGAAAAACAAGTGGACCCCACCTATTCCTTCCCTGCTGTTTCCGCCGGCTCCCTGGCTGGTTCTGCCTGTTTTCTTCTCCCGTAAACAAATAGAGCCGGTCCTCTCTGGACCGGTCTAACATCCACCTAAGCATCCTCATCTCTGCAACACTTAACTTAGTATTATGCTTCTCTTTTAATGGCCAACATTCGACGCCATAAAGCATTGCAGGTCTCGCCACCATCTTATAGAATTTTCCCTTAAGTTTGAGGGGAACTTTTGTATCGCACACCCCATCAATTTCACCATCACTCTGAACAATAGATCCTAAATATCTAAAATGTGTACTCTTATTAATGACTTGATCGCCCAAAGTCACAATCCCCTCACTAGGTCTATTGCTACTAAAATTACACTCCATATATTCAGTTTTACATCTACTCAAGCGAAAACCTTTAGACTCTAAAGTTGACCTCCATAATTCAAGTTTAACTTCAACTCAGGCTATAGTCTTATCAACAAGAAGAATATCATCAGCAAAAAGTATACACCAAGGTACATCCTCTTGCAATTGTCTAGTGAGAACATCCATGACTAGAAAATCCATGACTAAAGCAAAAATATATGGACTTAAGGCAAAAGAAGAATATCACACCTACAAAAATTGAGATTTTATAATTGTTAAACTAACATATTTCGAAAGATTGCTCTGAGATGCTTTTGTTACTTCTTATGTATGTGAGAATGACCTATGCATGTTTGCTTTAAATTAATTTGCAAATAATGAGAACTTCTCCCTCACATTTGCAGTTTCTCTAAGATAATCACCACTATAGAACTTTTTATAATACCCTTTAATAAGATCAAACTTATATCACAGATCTAGAGTAAAAGTGATTGCTAATATATTATGCGAAAATCTAACCAATAATTTTCAAATTTGAAAGTGTGCTTGTTGCCATTTTCTTCATGTAATCATGGACACTTGACCTTTCCTGCCTCAATGTCATATAAGCTATAGAAATGATTGAAAAATGGAGATTTTCAGTAGGATATTTTTTTATTCCTGAAAAAAGCACTTGTGATATTATAAAAAGGTGCCAAGAAGTTGTGTATGTTCACCATTTTCTTCCCCTCATTGTTTGATGGACAACTTTTATAGTTTGAATCACCCAACTCTAAATGTAAAAAAATGTCTATAATAAAGCATTATTAAGCATAATGAAAGTGGAATTTTATCTAATCAGAACATTTTTCCTTAAACCTCTTTTAGCTTCAAGATAGCTTTGTTTTACACACTTGAGAGCATTTCATATAAAATACTTTCAAAAACTTTTGAGATAGACTCATCTATCTCTCTCATATCTTCTTTAACAATTAAATTTATAATTTGTGCACAACAACGCACACGAAAGAATTTGCTATCACATAAAAGCCTACTCTGTAAATTTAAATATTTCCTTAAACAATCAAAAGATACATTGTTAGTTGATGCATTGTTTAAAGTTATATTAAAAATCTTGGCCTCTAATTTTCATTTTGTTAAGAACGATTTTATAACGTCAAATAATGCTATACCATCATGAGGGGATCACATAAATTCAAAGTTTATACTATTTTTTGGCAAGGGTATTTTATTATCAATAAAATGTGCAGTCAAACAAACAAATTTATGTGTTGATAGAATTCCATAAATTTGATGTCAAGCAAATTATAGTAGGTAGTTTTAACTAATTATGCTTGAATTTACACCTTTACATCATTTTGCTGTTACTCCATATGGTATTTCTTGAAACAAATTGTAAGTCTTGATACAAATAAAGTAATAGTGTTTTCACACCAACCCATTCTTATGCATTGAAAGGAAAAATCATGCATAATGATGCAAGTTGTAAATAAATTATGGAACTTTTGATGATCAAACTTTGTATCATACATGAACATGGATGAACTAGAATTAGTTTGTAAAATTAGTTGTCTTATGTCTTGAGTATCTCTATTTTTACAATTTTGTATGCATCACTTCAAATTGCCAGGCCATACTTGCTATGACATGATAAGTTGGACCAGATTTCCTACACTTACACATTATTTCCCATCATTTCTAAGAGACATCATCTCAAAATGACCTCATATAGTTGAAGTCAATCTTTTCCTCTTCGTAATAACTCTTTCCCCATCCCTTTCTCCAGTCATCATTTTCCTCAATGTCCGCATCCTTTTTTTTTTTTTTTTTTCTTTTTTTTTGCGCATCCTTAAATTTATCATTCTCTAGGAGATTAACATTATCACTAACCACTTGCTTATTATTTTATTAAGTAATATTTTTAATAATTGCATTAGAATACTCCAATTAAACAAGAAAATAAAAATAATTAAAAATATAAATTGCGTTAATTTTCATTGGAGTTATAACACATAATTTTCAAAGGCTCACGTCTAAAGCCAAGCAATATAAATGCAGCCAAAAAATCATATAAAATGCTTTGTTTAATCCTCTGCTAACACATCAGCTTCTCCGGATCCTTCATTCCTCCCCAATATATATATATATATATATAGTAGGCATGTGGTATTAACTTATTCTTCAACTAAATTTGTCTAGATTTTTGCTTTCAGCTCCTTTACAACAACAGTTACAGCATCAATAAACTTCTCTACAACAGCCACGCAAGTGAATTTGTGGATAAATTGAAAAGGTTTAGGAGTTTAGTTTTTAAAAACTTTTGAATGGAAGATCTGAGAATACCCATTTTCTCAGGACCAGATTATGCTAATGAAACTTATTTTTTTAGTGACTGCTGGCTAGGGTTTACCCTGTATCGAAGGATTGATGAGGGAGGAGGGTTGCCATTTGTTGGGGATGTGGTGAGGGCTGAAGGAGGAATCGAAGAGTTGAGTTACCTTTTAGAGCCTCGTTTTGCTGAGTTTTCTTTCATCCCTTAGCTGTGTTTGAGCAAAGGAGGCAAACTGACCGAAGAGGCGCAAGCAGAGACTCAAATTCTAATGGTTTCAAAAATGACAGAGGTCGGTGCAAGGCTCCACTCCCAACTCTCACTTGCTTAGTGCTATGCACAATGGGAGAGGCAAGTGATTTGCAATGATTTAAGAATAGGGAATGTCAGAATATGCAAAGCAAAATATCACAATCAACCATTACATTTCTCACAATAGTTTAGAATGCTTTAGCAATTTGCTATTTTAACTTTTAGGGCCAGCGCCATGTTAGTTTAAAGTCTATTTTGAGTGTTTGGATCAACCTGAACTCAACTTGAAATATTAAATGTCAAAATTCTAGATCCAACTTGAAACTAATTGGATCAACATGAAATTGAATTTTTTGGTCAGATTCGAGTTGGATTGTCGTGTTGGTTATTTATTAACTCCCTAATATTTGTTTAAAAAATTATTACATGATATCTATATATATATATATATATATATATATAAACATGTTACTTGTGATTATATGTTACCGACATAAACAGCTTCTATTTGATACCAACCTTTGTTTGCCTGGTCCATAGCATGGATAGCAATAAATCCATTTTTTCCCATTCACCAATCAGATAACTAAGCTGCTTTTTCCGATTGAAGCTATATATAGCATGACAGGAAAGCAATGACAGCCCCATGAAGATCAATCTAGATATCAAAAATCACAAACTTGAGCCGACCTGATCAAAGGAAATAATCACAAATATTAGAAAATACAACCCATATAAAGATCATTTTTGTAAGTATGTCTGCACCAAAACTACTAAAAAAAAAATAAAATAAAATAAACCAACTTATAGAATCGAATAAACATTGTCAAATTATTAATTGATAATATGATGAATCTTCTGGCTGATTGTTTATCTCACCCTCTCCTTATTTTCCATCCATCTCAAGCTAAAATCATTTTGTACATGATTTACTTGTCATTTTACTTGTTGGCTGATTGTACTAATTCCTCATCAACATATCTCATTCTTCTATTTTCTATTCATCATAGGCACGCTGAGACCTAACATACCAGCACCACCTGGGTTTTCAGTACCAAACAGAGCACCACCTCCAGGGTTTTCCTCTCAAGAAAGATATGAAAACGGTTTTAGCTCCGTTGCTTCAGGTTTGGTTCATTTAGGCTTTGCTTTGGGATGACATTCTTACTGCTTCTTAAAGCAGCTTTTTAGTACAAAAATTTTAATTTTTTGTACTAAAAAATAGCTTTTAGAAGCAGTAAGAAAACCGTCACAAACGAAACCTTAGTATTGTTTACCCCTATAGCTTTTGATATGCATGTACCAATTCATTTCTGTTTTCTTTTTAGGCAATCTGTTTCATGGAAAGCCTCAGTTTGAACTGCGTTCTGCGAGGAATGCCGATGATGTTGAGTTTATCGATCCTGCAATACTAGCAGTTGGAAAGGGCATACTGCCACTTGAAGTTAATAATACTGAATTAGGTTTTAATTCTATTCTTCCTCCAAAGTTTTGCGCTACAGAAGGCAATAGGATACAGTCATTAGCTCATCGTGACCGAAGAGTTTTTAATAATAATTTAGCAGATGGATTGTCAACTATGCGTGACGCATATACCTCTTCTAGATTTCCAATGCAGATCAACAACACAAGCTATTCACCATTCGCACACCAACAACTAAGAACTCCAAACATCTTAAATAGCCAATGGAGTGATTGGCAGAATGTGTTGAATCACAGTGGAATGGGCATCGCTGAATTTGTTAAAAATGAGAGATTTGGACATGATAGCTTCATTCCCATGAAAGAAGAGCATAAATTCGGGCTGTCTAGTTCTAATCATCTATATACTAGACCATATGGGATGTAGTTATGGAGAAATTATTAGTTTCAGACAGCAGACATAGAGAATCATTCGAATTTTTCTCTCTACAGTAAAAGAGCAGTCAAAGCACAGTTATTGCAGCAACTGCGCTTTTATTATAGACAACGAGAAATCCGGATGATTCTCTCTGTCCGGTATCCGAACCTAATGATTCCCGTAGTTATGACCATGCCAGGAGCTCTCTTTGTCTGAAACTTATCAGCTGCTGTGAAACAGATTTCTTGGCCGCTCCATTCTGCGTTGCGCCTAAAGCACAAGTTCCCTGATTGTTGTTGATGTGATTCTTTTCAGTACAGAAGCAACTGAAGGAGTTTTCCTGGCTAGCTGGTATGGATTTTACCTACATGGGAATGTTATAAGTGAAATTGTACTAAGTTGAGTTTGTGGTTCTGTTTTGTCCTGTAGAGATTGGCTATTGACTCTTTCATTTGTATCATTGTAATTAGAATTAAAATCAAAGATTATAGGAATGTATCGAGTATCGAGTATTGTGTGTAATTTATTTCTGCTTGAATCCTGGTTGGTATTCAAGCAGGGTTACTGAAATTACTGTTATTTATTGAAAATTGAGTGGGTATTTACGTTTTAATTTTGATGTAATATGGTTATTCTAAGTTAATGTTTGATTAGTTTTTTGCAACAGTAGCAATATCCCATTACATGGGGTTGGATATATGAATATTTTTTGAGTTTTTTTTCATTATGTCTTCTTAAGAGTTAAATTCTTATTTAAATATAATAAAAATTGTCAAAATCTGATTAGTTTTTTGAAATGATATAATTTTGAAAGTATTGATCTAATGCTTTATTGAGATAGTTTTTAGTCATTGTTTTTTAGATGTTTTCATTGGAATTATTTTGGTAGGAATGCGTGCAATGGAAATAAATAGAAGTTTAAGGCATGTTTGGGATTTTTTTAAAATATTTTTAAAATATTGTTATTTAAGGTTTTTGTTACATATTTCTATTTTTTATTTTTAGAAATAAATTAAATTATTTTTTAAAAAAGTCAAAATAATTTAGTTAATCACCATTGTTTCACATAAATTAAATTATACAATATTAATAAAAATAAAAATATCCGCATAAGGTATAAATTATATTTCATTTAAAATTAAAATTAAATTAAATTAAATTAAAACAAATGAATGTTGTTGCGTTATAAGAAATTGTCTAGATCGGGTATGAATGTTAACGCACATTTGAATTGAGAACTTGTAAAATTAAAGTTAAGATTAATCAAACTTTGTTATGAGCAAATTAATAGCCAAATTGGATGTTTTGATGAGATGAGCCTAAGGAGACTAAAGTGATACAAACCAAGTTTAAAGGTCCCATATCGAGCATTTGAAGCATAATTGAAAACTTTACAACATTACTTGGATGACCGAACAACCTTCAAATCTTGTATGCTTGTAGTTGAACTGAGCATCTTGATGAGATGAATCAAATGAGCCCAAGATCAATCTATGATATAGGGAATCAAAACATTTCATTTGTTGGTGCATTTTGAATTTTAGATATATTTATGAGGTATGTGACTCTCAAAAATCTGATGGGGAGCTTAGACTTTGGCTTTATATCCATGAAAGCTCTAGGGCTCTAAGGATCCTAGAGCATCATTGTCCGAGACACTATTTTATGACCATCACCATTAGTCAATTCCTGACCGCCATTGTTAGGCCATCATCTAACTATCATTGGAACATCGACCAACATCCACCATCAGAATCCAGCTACGATCATCCAATCATTGTCACCCGACTTTGGTCCATTGACCTCCATTTCTTGTGTATAGCCCACCAATCTTCGTTTCTTAACTACGACTTGCAGTCCTTCGCTGACCAAATATGGTCCACCTATCACAACCCAACTCAATATAACCCACAGACAAAATGGGTCATATCATATTGGATGGTAACAAACTAAGCCCAATATTTAATTTGAAGAACCTTTTTTTTAATTTTTTATAAATATCAACAAACAACAGAGCTACTAATTAATTTATAAAAAATAGAAAATACTCATTCACAAATTTTTCTTTTCATTCATCATCAAAAAGTATATACAACAAAATCTTTACAATACAATACAAGACTACAGCTAAATATAAAATAGAGAAGAGAATAACAATGACTCTACAAAATTAGAAAACTATAAAATGCCTATACAAACTTAGAAATTAGAACCTGTAACATCTGTTACTCAACTGACTCCTTACCCCTACCCCGACTTGAAATAGAGTACAAAATAGGTGAAAGCCAACATAACTCATTAGGTTACACCCACTGATCAAAATTCTTAATAATTAACCCAATATGCATTTAACCAAATCAAACATAGTTATTAACTAACTATTATACTAAATAGAGTAGTGGTAATAGAGAATTGAAATTTAATAAACTTTGTATAAAATATAAATAAACAAGTACTTCAAATATCATAGTAGAAAGTAATAAATTTATCTCTGGCCCTTATACATCCCTATAAAAATCAGACCCTATAGTAATATACATAAGAATTTAGGCTCTTATGACTCCATATGCTAGCATATCAAAAAACAGACCCCTATGACTCTCAAATTCTCAGCACAATAGATATACAAAAATTCAGATCCTTTCTTATGCATTCAACACAATAAAGTTTTCTCTGACCTCAAAACTCCTCATAATCATACATTTTAAGTAGATAAGCTATATTAGTAGCCAACGTATTCAACAATTGAGCATAATTTTATAATTTCATAATATCATCATATTATTAGGGGTTGTTCATAGCACTATTTTGAAGCTTTGAATATACTGTAGTATTATTTTCTTTAGTCATAATTATTTTTCAATTTACTATAAATAATGCACTTTTTAATTTACCTCGTTAATATTCTTAAGAAAATACCAAAATATTAAAATACTCATATCTATGACATAAAAAAATAACAATATGAAAGTTTAACAGATGAAAATTTTTACCCATTTTTACACTATTAGTTTATAATTTTAATAATAAAACTCTCAAAAATTTCATATTATTAAAATCGATATACCATGCCTCAATCTCAAATAACTTTCCGAATTGGGCCGTTAGCAAAAAAATATATTGAAGTGGATTTTGGTTTCAAATTCTGGATTTGAGTTGGATTCTAAGATCTGGGTAGATCCTAAGGTTAAGATTCTAGGAGGATCCTAGAGTTTGGATTGATGATTTAGAGTCAAGAGTGGCCCAAGTGACCTCATACAAAAATGAGGTCAACAGCAGTGCTCGAAGATACAGTGCCATAACGCTATCAATAAAGAGCATGCCATCATAACGCACCCTAAATTCCCTTAAAGATAAAGATTTCAAATCCACAACACCATCAACGCCAACATTGTAGTGCTCCCTAGGAAAAAAATTCATAAATGATTTTTCATGCATACAAACCTTCAGGACATGCTTCAGAACATAATTTAAACATTCAATACATGTAGAACAATCCCAGACTTATGCAGAATAAAAATGTAGAAGTTCTAATACACATGGCTTATTGGGCTGGATCATAATGGGTGCAACACACTTATAGTAGATATAACATCGTCGACTTCCGTCGTCCGGCATTTTCTAATCCTCTAACCATTGTCATCAAAACACTGTCCTTTGACCTTTGTTGCCTGACTACATGTGGTATTCGTTGTTTCAAAATCCGATTGATCGAACTAATTTGGTATGAACCCTTGCATATTTTGATTTAATTATTGATTTTGAGTCCTAAAATGCTTAATTAACATTAAGTAATATAAGAATTAGAGAAAATCAAAAGGAGGCAAAATGCTCTTTATGGTGTCACGATGCCGGGAATGGTGACATTGTGGCATTTTCCTCTCTATTTGGGTAGAAGATTTGAGGGAGCACATGAATGCTAGATGGAACCACCACTGCTATGAGCTTTCAAGTAAGAGAATCTAGGAGCATCTAGAATATTCGATGGATCTTTGCAGTGCTATGAAAGTGAGTGTCATGACACCATATAAAAATGATATTTTTTGTATATAAATATTTAAAACTATTTTCTAAAATTGATGCTCCTTGCCTCGTATTTCCATTAGTGGTCAAATATGAGAGGAGAGAAGGCGATAGCTTGGGATTCATTTGTTGGGCCAGTTAAGGATTTCGCTGAACACAAGGTAGACTTCCAAGTAACCATATCTAGTTTCAATTCCAATAAGTTTATAACAAATTACAAATAAAACATATTTTCCTTGGGCTCTATGATGCTTTCATAATGTAACTTTTTGTATAATATAGCATATTTTACTTTAGAAACTTTGGCTATAATAAGTTAAAGTTTCATTGGTTTATTTTCTTTTTGATTTTTTTGGGCATATTGAATAAAATATGATTTTTTTAGTATTTTTGATAGTTCCCTAAAAGTCTTAAAATGCTATTATGGATGTTCTTCTAAAATTATAATTGAAAAAAATATTAAGTGTGTCAAGCTTTATACATGTAATGTTACCCTACTTTGATAGTTCTATTAGTCCAAACATCATCACAATGATGTTTGAAATTATAATTATATATTGTTGCAGTCAAGTTGTATAATTCATGAAATGGCATTGGAGGAGCTCTGGTTTTTAAAATATTATAAGTGCACTATCTGAAATGATACAAGAGCCTTATATGTACTATTTCTGAGTTCTGACCATATCTGGCTAGTATGGATGCGAGAGGTGGTTGCTCTATTTCTAACTCCATTTTCCTTGTGTAGATGCGAGAGGCTTCTTTTATGTTCTATTCTGACCCCACTTGCTATATGCGGGCATGGAAGGCTTAAAAGGAGACATAAGTGAAAGTGAAGTTATAAGCGTGTAGTAGGCCATGCAAATAATTTATTTATGTATTACATGCTTTAGATATTTTAGATAAAAATAAGTGTAAGAAAAGCTTTAGTATAAAGTACATTGTGATATGCTTAATATCTATGAAGTTGTTAAGTGTAAATTATTTATTATATATAAATTCACTAAAATATAGTATATTAGTTATGTTTATGCAAAAAATCTTAGAAAAAAAAATTACAAGTGTTGAACCAGCACCACAGCGTCTATAATGCCTCGGTGACAGGCCAAGGAATTGCAGCGGCAGTCTAAAAAAAAAAAAAAAGAAATAAATAATTCAACACATTAGCACTTCATAACTTCGCGGTGTTAGAAATTTATGCTACAACCACCTGAGTCTTAAGAATTTAAACGTTGGAGCGACTATCATTATAATATCGCAACGCCATATTGCACATTCAATCACCACAACACAAAACTTTTACAACATCACGACAGAGCAGTTGATGAAAGATAAAGAAGCACCGATTTAGCAAAATGATGCATTAATTCAGCCAACAGATTTGTCGAGTTAGCGCAGTGTTGAAGCGGGCGCAGTGTTGAAGCGGGGCAAGCCTAATATTAATGAGGCTCTATTTCATCTAATAACACTACGACGCCACCATTTCCAGCACCACAACACATGAGGCCATTTTTACAATTACTATAAAGCCTGCCACCTCAGCGCCTCCACCCATATTCACCCAACCCACATCCATGACAACCACAGTAGGGGTGTAAGTGAGCCGAGCCGACTTGTGAGCCGGCTTGAACTCGATTCATTAACGAGCTCGTGAGACGAGCTTATTGAGCTTCGAGCTCGAGCTCGAGCTTATAATCGAGCTCGTTTACTTAACGAGCACGAGTTCGAACTCAATCCGACTCGACTCGAAAGCTTGATAAGCTACTCGATTAATTTATATAATATAGATAATTAGATATCATATTTATAATAATAAATATTATTATTTAAATATTTGATGTTTTGATTAAAAAATCAAACAGCGGGCGAGCGACTATGTTACCAAAGGCTTAAACCCGCCGCATATGTTACCCTAAACCCTAAATCTTTTTGCATTCATTTTCCTTTTCTCTCCAGAGTCCAGATCTGCTTCGTTTCTTGGCTGCAACCCTGCGAGCATTGGACGGGACTCTGGATTTCAGGCTTTCTTCTTCCACGAAGTTCGTTGGATAGCTTCGATTTTCGGCTGCAAGCCTGCGAGCGTTGGATGGGGTCACGGGAGTTTGGGCATTCTTATTCCATGAAGTTCGTTGGACGGCTTAGGTTTTCGGCATCTAGGCTTAGGGTTCCTGCTCGATTAGTCGATTCACGCCACTTCACGGTTTTCCTCGTCGTCATTCACTGCGACGTCGGACATTCGGCATCTCGTCTGGGTGAGTTTTCTCTTCATGCATGTTTTCCCTTCATGTCTGAATAATTTGGGGGTTTGTTGTTTTTTTTTTTCCTTCTTTATTTGATTTGGGGGTTTCTTATCATTGTAGGTGAATTTTTTTTCTTCTTCTAATACTGTCATTTATGCTTGTTTTCCCTTCATGTCGTTTATGCCTTTTGTTTCTTATCATTCGCAGTTGTAGTGTCCTGTTGTTTCGTATCATTCGTTGTAGTAGTGTGCTGTTAGCCTGTTATCCAATGTGTTATTATAGTTTGTATGTGATGTTATTCTTTATCCAATGTGCTGTTAATGTGCTGTTATTATTTATCCAATGTGTTGTTATAGTCTGTATGTAAAATTTTGCAAATCATGCATGTGCCTAGATTTAGTTCAATGTGCTGTACTGCTGTTATAGTGTTGTTGTATAGTTGAGTCCTTTCTGTATTTTAAATGGCTTCTTTTGTTATAATTTATAACAAAAGTTTGAGTTCATTAGTTTTGTGGGTTTTGAAGTATAGGTTATATTTTGATTATCTAACTTGCAGTTAAAAAAATTAGAATTAGTTTTTAGATGTTTAATATATTTTCAATTCTCATGTTATTATGATTTTTTTAGAATGTAACACCAATTAGTATGGAAGGGGATAATATTGGGCCTGCAAATATTGAGACTGAAAGACATGATGACCATCTTCACTCTTATATTGGTAGTCAACCTTTGAATGAGAATAATACACAGATACTGATAATGAGATTGACGAAGAGGTTGAAAAGTGGACTAATGAAAATCAAGTGGATGATATTGAAGAAGTTGATGATGTTATAGGAAGAAATAAAGAAAAAAAAGATCTAAAGTTTGGGATGAGTTCAAGGAAGTTATTCTTCCTATTGGGAAAAAAAGGAGAATGTGTGTATTATAAAAAACAACTCTTATTAGAGTTACTGGTGCAACTACACAATTTAAAAGACATTTGGACCGATGTGCTGCTACGATTCGTGCCATAAAAAGGCAAAAAATCTTACACATCCAACCATCAGATATAGAAAACTCATTCTCTCTGAGCAGTTAAGATGGTGGAATGTTGACAACATTTAAATACGATCATCAAAAAGTTAGGGAGATGATAGCACATTACATTCTAATTAATGAGAAGCCATTTTCTATTATTGAAGAATTTGGATTCAACTTAATTTTAAAGTCTATGTCACCCTTTTTTGTGAAATACTCACGGGTAACAGCACACAATGATGTCATACAAGTGTATGAAAGAGAGAAAAAAAATTGAAGAATGCTTTAAAGGGCATTAACAAAATAAGTTTTACCACGGATTTATGGAAGTAAAAAAATAAGAGAATTTCATATATGACAGTCACAGCTCATTATATTGATTCGCAGTGAAAGTTACAGAAATGAGTATTGAGTTTTTTGCATTTGCCACCACCACATATAGCTACCGAAATTGTTGATACATTCTACAAGGAACTTTGTGAATGGGGTGTTGAGGATAAAGTTTTTACTATCTCAGTTGATAATGCATCAAATAATGATAGGGAAATGAAACTTTTAAAAGATAGTTTTAGAGTTAAGAAAAAACTATTCTTTGGAGGAAGGTTGTTTTATGTCCGTTGTTGTGCTCACATACTAAACCTTATGGTTAAGGATGGCATAAAAAGTGTGGAGTATATTATTGATAAAATTAGAGACACTGTGAATTTTGTTAATGCATCTGAAGCAAGGTTAGTCAGATTTTCTGAAGTTGTCCAACAATTACAGTTACATACTAGAAAGCTAGTAATGGATTGCCCAACTCGTTGGAACTCAACTTATTCAATGTTGACAGTGGCATTAAGGTTAAGGGAAGCATTTTTTTCATATAACGAAAGAGAAGTGGCATATGTAGCATGTCCAACAGAGGAGGAGTGGGATAAAATTGAAAAGGTATGTGATATTTTGGGATTCTTCAACGAAGCAACTGATATTATTTCAGGAACGGACTATCCTACAGCAAATTTATTTCTTTCACAAATCTGTACTATTAAGAAAGTGTTGGATGATGGGGCAATTTCTACTGATAATTTTATAGTGGAGATGACTAAGAAGATGAAAGCTAAATTTGATAAATATTGGGGCGAATGTAATCTCCTCATGGCTTTTGGCGCAGTGATGGATCCAAGAATGAAGTTTGTTGTAATTGAGTTTGCCTACCCTAAGATATATCATGGAGATGAAAGCATGAGAAATGTGCAGCATGTTAGATGTCTTCTCTATGAAATGTATGAGGAATATGTTAGAAGTTCTGAAGCCGAATTGGATGGTGATGGTGGTATTGCAGGAGGGAGTTCAAGGAGCACAACCAATTCATTGCAAAGTGTAGACCATCAATCTAATTCTAAATAATATAGTGGTTGGCATGATTTCACCTCATTTGTCTCATCCAAAACAAGCACCAGGCCTATAAAATCAGATTTAGACAACTACTTGGAAGATGGCTTAGAACTTTGTAGTGAAGAACAGAAGTTTGATGTGATAGCATGGTGGAAAAACAATCAAGCCAAATACTGCATACTTTCGAGAATGGCAGTGGATATTTTATCCATCCCTGTTAGTACATTTGCTTCAGAATCCACTTTCAGTGCTGGAGAAAGAGTAGTTGATACATACCGATCAAAATTAGGGGTTGACATTGTGCAAGCTCTCCTTTATGGTTCCAACTGGGTTCGCTGCCACTATGGCTTAAAGGGAAGGGTTAAGGTTATGATGTTACATACAAGATAGAACACATATATTTCATATCCCAAATACTTACATATGAATATTCAATTATCTTTGCTTTTGTAGGAGGAGGAAGAGGATGAAGAGGTGGAGATTGTCCTACCAATTACATGAGAAAAACTGAGGTTAGAAATATATTCTTCATGGCTCTTTGTTCTGCATTAGACCTGTACATTTTTTCATAGTTACTGATGTATCTTCATATTCAGCATTTCTATTATGTTTTCCTTTTTATAATGTTCATGCATCTTCATGTAGACTATCTGTGCTGTGGAAGATAAATCATCCTTTCTGCAGTTGCATATCCGAGTTATGGTTTCTCTTAGACTTGCTTCAATGACAGCAAAAATGATTGCAATTTTTAGTTCTTTTGCAACGAGCATTTTTTACATATATTTGCAATCTTCTTTAGCAATAGCACTAGCAGCTGGATGACAGGCTACCTTGTTATTCCTTTTTCATTGCATCAAACCTTTTCCTCTCTTAAATGTATTGCTGAAGCTGTTGCAGAGAACCGTGCTGAGTTGGTGCATCTTCGTTCTTCCAAAGATGGTTCAAGTTGTTCTGGAACGGTAAGTTAAAATTATGTAAGTTGAAGTTTGATTGATGATTAACTTTTACATTCATCAAATATTTTTATCTTTATTTATTTTAATATAAAACATGCCTATGAAGCTGGTTTTTTATCTTTATTTATTTTTCAGGTTTGCTGCATACTAATTTGTACTAGAGAGTAGAGATGGAAGAGTTTGAAGCATTTGGATTATCAGATAGAAAAAGGAAAAATAGTTCTACCTTTTGTTGAGTTTTAATTTTTATTATATCTTGAAACTTCTTTTGGACCTGAAAAATAGTTCTACCGTTTTTTAGTTTATCATTTTATTTGTAATGATGTGATGATATGCAGTTTGGTGTAACTTTGATATTAATGCTTTTTTCCATATTTATCAAGTTTTAATTGTATTTAATTGCATAAAAATTGCACTTGATATTAATCATTTTTTAAAAGATTTTTTATTTAAAAAATAAAGGAGATATGGTCTTTGAGAAAATTATGTTAATATATTATTACATTTATAAGGAAAAATTAAGTGAAAAAATGGAGGTTATGAAATTTGATAATTGCTCAATATATATTTATTTCTTCTACAATTATTTTTTTAAGAAATTAAAAGTTAAAGTTTTGTTAGAAATAAATTTCTTCATTATATATTTATTTCGTCTACATTATATATTTATTTCTTCATAATTTAAAATAAATTTTAATTATCTGTTATAAACAAATTTAAAAAAAAACTAAAATTTTGATTCGAGCTCAAGCTTTTCAAACGAGCTCGAGCTTTCGATTCGAGCTCGAGTTTTCGAGTCGATCTCGAGCTTGGTATTTTTTAAACGAGTCGAGCTCGAGTTCGAGCTCATTGAGGGTTAAACAAGCTAGGCTTGATAAGCCAAATACTCGACTCGGCTCGACTCGTTTACACCCCTAAACCACACCAAGATCCAACCTTCGACCTCGCCTCCATCGTATCTCGTACTCTTGAGCCAAATTTGGCATCTCCTCCATCTTTGCCTCTAACATTGTAGTCATCTATCTCTTTCCTTCTCGTTTCATGTAGTAGGCCATGCAATTTTAATTTTGAACTCATATCCAAACCTACTGGAGGAGCATAAGCACTTATATTATTAACAATCTTAGCATTAACATTAATCTTTAAAGCTATAATTTTATCTATAATTCTTTTAATTTTTATAACATTATCCTTCAAACTATTATCTATAATCACACATACATCATTTCTAATACGACTCATATATGAATACCATAGTTTATATCCTAAACTATTAATCTCTTTAACTTTCTCTCCAACCCATTTAGTTTCTTGAATGTACAAAATATTTATTTTCCTATAAATCATAATATATATTAATTCTATTAATTTTCCTGTAAGGAAGCATATATTCCAAGTTCCTATCCTAATTTTAGTTTCATGGACTTACTTCTTTGCACACATCCATCATTGATGTGGGAACCCTTACCTATTTAACACTGCACCCAGGTGCCGTTGCAGCGGCCCTTACACACTTGTCACTGTATTTAGGCCATATAGTGCGTCACTTCCAGGGGACGCCATAACATTAACACAATTTTTTAAATGATTCATGTCATGATTATTCGATATGTTTTACGCTGGTAGTCGACTACCTAATGCAACCCTCCACTTTTCTCATCAAGGACTTGGTACCTGACAACGACAGTGTTGAAGTGATGAACTGTGCTAAAGAAAATAAAATTCTTAGCCGGCCAACTTAAAAAAAAAAAAAGTAAAACCAAAGTAAGTCGCCAGTTCAACGAGCGGCTTGACCATTCATGTTACATGCACGATTTTCATTTTTTACTCGGTCAAATTTAGGAGAAATTATTATGTGCGGACACCAGATGGTCTGGAGGCCAACCAGAATGCGCTACATTACCCAGTACCGAACCGTACCCATCACCGATACCGAGTAGAAAAAAATTACGTGGCGCCTTCTGGTTGACCTCGGGACGACGTCCGGTATTCGTACAGAATAATTTATACAAATTTAGCTACTAATTGCTTCTCGAACCGGCGACTATACTTATAATTTTTTTTATCAGTGCATATTAACATAATTAAGTTTCTAATCATGCTTACGTTAAAAATATCCCCTTTTGTTTTTCTGAGACTCGCTTGCTCTTTCTCGCACTTCTCCACTTCCCTTCTCTTGTGCTTCCGTCGTCCCGTCGCTCTTTCTCTAACGATGTGAAATCAATTTCTTCTCCCTTGTGCTATCCCCATGGAAACGTGGTGGCCACGCTCGTTGGAAAGGCATCTCAAGGCCATTATTTCCTCGTCCCGCTCTTCTCGCTTCTCCTTTCCTTCCCTCACCAAAGCCCGCTCCTTTCGGACCTTATCGCCTCTTTTGACCACCTTCGACAGCCTGCAACATCCCTTAAATCAGGCGTCTCTACTCCGGCCTCCATCTCTCCACCGCCCTATCATTCTCCGCCTCCTCGACTTCCGCCCCTACGCCATCGATTCAGCAAATAACTTCTCGTCTCTTTCCCCTGGCCAGGAATTGGACTGGAAGGACCACCACCTCCAACACCAACATCAAAACCAACCTGTCTCAGAGGACGAAACGTATGACGATCACCTTGTTGAGGTTCAGCAGGCGAAGCAGGGCCGGTTCATCCCCGTCAAGGCTTACTTCCTCTGTACTAGGTTCTTTGATTTTCACTGTTTCCTGTATCTGCTGTTAGTTGACCAACTTAAATATTGATTGTGTGTGTGGCATTGCGGATAGCAGCATCGATTTGAGGAGCTTGCAGGCGCAGAATGCTTTTAATGTGATTCCTCCGAGCTCTCGCGCCACCAATTATGTGGTTCTTCGGTACTATGATTTCAAGGGAGATCAGGTAAGGCCTCCCATACATTTGATGTTGAATACTATCTGCTTAAAATCGCTGCTTTCTAGGATTCCGCAATACGGTTTCGGATGCCCTCATCGTTGAGGAGTGGAAATTTTTTATGGAATGCTTAGGTTGCTGGTCTTTGGGCTTCAACTTACCCTAATGTGTGTTGTTTTTTGCTTGTTGTTTGGTTCAATGTTGTTTAGATAACCGTTTTATTCAAATAACAATACCATATTTCAAATGCACTGTGTTTGGTTCTGTTCTCATTCAAAGCTTGTTTGGAGCGATCAATAGACTTGATTTATTTTGTGTTAGAACATGCTATCGATTTTTGTGGGGTGGTGCGCGGGGAGCGAGAGTTGGGGGTGTTTTGCGCCAGGGAGACAGAGAACAGGTAGGAAAACAGAAAGAGAGCTATTTGAATTTTATATTAAAATCGAAGTTGCCTACTGTTAAGTTAAATATGTAGCTGCAGTTTTGATAACTCAAGATAAAACAGCAAACGGAAATACAGATACAGGATCTACAGGAAAATAAAAGAACCAATAAACACAGTAAAACTGTCAGTAGAGCATCAAGGCTTCATTGTATTTTTCACCATGAAAGTAAGCTGCAGCACTCCCATATATAAACTTAAAGGACTGAGAATAAAATCGAGTTAGTTATGCATGAAAGGTGAAGATTGCTGCAGGCTTTTAATAAACGGTGGTGATGAAAAAGTTCTGAAATAAGACGTGTAATGCAGCATGGTAGTAGTGGATCTGAGAGCGGTTGTATCAGTATTGAAGATAGCTTATCATCTAGGCACTTATCTCTTATCACCTCCCCACAAGTTGACAATGTTTCGTTGAATTGTTAACTTGTGCCATAGTTGAGAAAACCAAGTCAATGATAGTGATTTGGTAAAAATATCAGCTGGTTGGTCTTGAGATGCAATAGGATGGACTTCATGTGATGAAATCTGATGCAATCTCTAATAAAATGAAAGTCTATTTCAATATGTTTAGTGCAAGTATGAAAGACCGGATTTTTGGCCTAGACTAGTATTGAAATATTATCACGAAAGAGTTTTGTTAGATGAGACAAGGGAATTTGAAATTCACTAAGTAACTGCCTTAACCAAATGATGTCAGTGGTAGTTGTAGCTAAAGCACGATATTATGTCTCTGTGGTGGATTGAGCAACTATGATTTGCTTTTTAACACACCACATGATAAGTCTTGTGTCGAGATATGTACAATAGCCAGTAATGGAGTGGTGATCTGTCATATTAGCAGCCTAGTCAGAGTCAGCATCATGTAAGTGTAGATTGGTTCGAGAGACAGGAAGCCCAAAATACATTGTGCCACAAAGATATCTAAAAACTCTTTTCAGTAGTTGAAAATGTATAAGAAATGGCCTTTGCATATGTTGACATTAAAATATTGACAACAAATAGAATATCCGGTCATGTAATTGTTAAATTTTGTAAGGAGCCTACAAGTTTTCTGTAAAATTTTGGTTGAGAATAAAGTTCTGAATTATCAGTGAGTGTAGGTAGTTTGGATGACAGTGGTGTTAAGATTGGTTTACAATTTGTCATACCAGCTTTAGCAAGCAATTCTGAAGCATATCATCCTTGATTTAAATGAAATCCAGCTGTTGTTGGTGTAACTTGAAGTCCCAAAAAATATGAGAGAGAGAGAGAGAGAGAGTCAAATTTCCAGTTGATTCAATTTTGATGAGATGATTTCATTCATAGTTCATACAAGCATCCCCTAATTTGCAAGGAGGATTTTTACATCTAAGGAAAACAATTAAAATATCTATCAAAAGGAATTTTGATGGATTTTTCATAAAAGAAAAGTCTTTACTCTAAATAAAACAATACTAGATTATATGTTTATTATAGAAATAATCCTAATAAGGTAGATTCAAACCTGTTTAATTTTGTCTGGTCTGGATAATGTAGGTGATGATAAGATGGTGTGTCACTAATATGTTTTCATCACTCTCAATTCTTAATTGTCTGTTTTGTGGTATATGTCTAGAAGTAGTAGGCCAACTGCATCCAATTGGTAGCACTTGGATTCTTATGTTGGATGTGTACTCGATAGTTGTATTGGTTGTGGAGTAGTTGTTAGTGTATTGGTTACATAGTATTCGATGTTGAACTCTTTTTTTGTCTCATGCGTATGGTTCAAATTCCAAACTCATGTCCCTTAGTTTGATGAGTCCAAAGCATGGGCAATTCATCTTGACCAAGTTGACCGATTATAGTGGTCAAACTTATTTAAAAACTTAAATATATTCAAAAAAGTAAAATTTAGTCAAATCTCATGCATGTCACATGGCTTCTAGGGACCCCCCATGGTCTATGCTAGTCATCTTGACCAAGTTTGACCAATCAAAGAGATCAAATTAATTAAAAAAGTCCAAAAAAACCTAAAAGGGCAAAATTGTCAAAATGCTTGGATTAATCTTTAACCTTAGACCAGTTGATTTGAACACCTCCAAATCACTCTAGAATACTTCTAGGAGGATTTTGAACCCAACTCAGACCTTGGTTCAACCCAAATCAAACCCAAATGGTCCCCCCTTTATGAAATAACAAAATGGGCTTTGCACCTTGGCTTGTCCTTACCTGCCCAAAGGCTGCCCACCTAACCTCATGAGACACTTGGCAAGCTTCCAAGAGAGAGCTCCAAGCCATCCCAACCCTCCATGCAAACCTTATGACTTATAATAGGGCAAAACCTTTCAAAACCCTCATAACACACATAACACTCAAAACTCTCCAACCAAGCCACCTCCAGAGATCCCATTCCTTCCTTTTGGTTGTTGGAGCTTCCTTCCTCGCTACCCCACTCTTTCCTAATGTCAAAAGTGTGTTAGAGGAGAGATCCATGGCGATACGTAAGCCGTTTTTCTTCCAGTTGTCAAAACTTTCGATTCAGGCATTTTCAGGAGGAGAGACTTTCAAAGAAATTGTTCATTTCGTTCTTACGAAGAGAACAAGCCGAAGAATGAGGTATTTCACCCACTAAATAGAGGTATATCACAACTTTTAGTTAAAATTTTGATTGTGAATAACTCTCAAAATACACCATATAAAGCCCCCAAAATCAAGGTGTAAGTAGTTCATAAGGTCATAAACATTCCCTGAAAATTTCATTAAGTTTGGTGCAGTGGATAACCCGCAACAAGTAAAAGAAATTTCCTTAATAAAGCTTTTCTGAATGAAGAAGACGAAATATGGATTGTTCATCTTTGATTAAAAGTTTAGATTTCGCCGAGCAGCCGATATTTTCAGCCCATTGCATGGGATCCTGCCCACAAATCCCGTGTAATGCTGACGTGGATAAGTGAACAACCCACACGTCGACATGTGGTAGTTTCCGTCCCGGAGCTGGCCGCCGTCCCTACGCCGGGACGTTCGCTTCCCGCCGCCGCCATGTGTTGCCCCTCGTCCCCCAAGTGTGCCACGTGTCCACCGCCGCCATGGGTCACTACCAAAATTAAATAAAATTATTTTAAATTTTAAAAATGCACATAACTTCAAAAATTCATTTCTTGGCCAATTTAATGATCTTGGGCTCTATGAAACTGGAATAACAAGCCCCACATTTTAAAAATAAAATCTAAAGTGTTTTGACAAATACCTAGAGAGTAATTTGGGAACTCGGGGTATTTTACAAATTACTCCCTAACCGACCATTGTCTTGGGCTTAAATATTGGCAAAGCAAATTAGGGGATGTTCCCTTAATCCGTTAATTTTCTCTAGGCTTGGTTAGGCCCCTAGATTATGTATTTGATTTTTCAAAGTTATGGGTTACTATTTGGCCTAAAATTTTGGAAAATTGTCTCTTTGTTCATGTAGGCCTAGGTCATCTTGTTATATGCAATGTTTCACATATTCATGAAACATTTATATATCATTTACTTACATGTGTGTTCTCTTTATATTATTTGTTAGGGACATCGTTTTGTGTGTCGATCGGCGAGTCATAGTTCCCAAAGCCTCAGGAGATGCTCTTTCGTTGTGTCAGGACAAGCATAATTTATGCAACTTTATTAAGACCTCTCTTTTATTGTGAATGACTTGGTGACACTCGCACACATACTTTGGATTGTTTTTATTTTCACCCAAATATATATGGTAGGAGGTGTTAGACATTGGCCATATGTTAGATCACTAACAAAGCCTTGACCTTATTGGACAAGGCTTGCCCCTTTTGTGAATCTTAGTGACCTTTATATGGTTAACTATGCTTGTAGTGTAGGCCACCCATTTGTATCATGTGCATCGATATTTTTCCGCACGAAGCCGATCTCGCTAGGGTATTTTTTTGTTTTGTTAATAAAGCACTTAAAGCAACTATAAAATCACCTTCTTAATGATTTTGAGCTTTTAAATCTTGTTCCCATGAACATTTCAAGAATGTGATAAGTAAAATAAAATCCAAGTTCTAACATATTAGGTTAATCTATATGTTAGCTTTATGTAGTGTGTCTCTCTAATAGGTGATAGATTAGGCTCTATTGCTTGAACCTAGTCTAGGATCCCATATATGAACTTCATTTACTACAAAATTTTCATGATTAAAAAACTTTTTGAAATGTTTTATATTACCTATTCTGTGAATAAAGTTTATAGGCTGTAAACCATTAGCTGCGGGACTACGTGTCCTAATGATGCTTTGGTCCTTATGCCCGTTATGACAATTTCATGAATGAATTGATGGAATAGGTGTTAAATTATAAATCTTACAAAAAGAATGCTTTATTTTATAAGTATCTTTCAAATATAAGATGTGATGTTGGAGAAGTAAATGTACTTCAAATCAAGCCTTAATGTCTTAACCCATGTTTGATTTGTGTTTATTTTGTATCATCTTCTTTGATGTGAGGTATATTTGTTGTAATCCTCGAGTTGCGGGGCTATGTGTCCTAAGGAGGCTTTGATCCTCATGCCCTTTGTTATGAGTTACGACGCAATGTATTTCACAAGTAAGAGAAGAAAGGTCCAAAGATTTGCATAAATCACTCCCTCAGGAGCCCAATCAAACTCTTTAACCACATAAGTGTCAAATCTTAGATCTGGTAGAACTCTTTTATATCTTTATGCTCCATTCCTATATCACTCTTTTAAAATTGATTAACCCTAAATATAGGAAACTTAGGATTTTTGTGGTGGGCAATATGTCCACTTTAATGTGTCACATATTAGTCTTTCCTCAGATTTTAGAAAACTAAGGAGGGATTAGCCACCCTTATAGCCTCATAATCATTCTAGCCTTAGTTAGGTTTAAGGTAGAGGATGGGTCACTTGCCAATTCTTTATAACTCTAACACAGGTTATGGCTCATGTATGTTGGGCTTTTCATAACTTAATAATCAAATTCATAACTTTAAAAATAAAATTATAATTAATTCACCTTAAATGACTAATCACTTAAAGAAAAATCTCTGGGTTAATAAATTAAACAATATGAGCTTGACCATGCAACTTAAGCCTTTCATCTAAATTAGGGCAGTTAGCTAACACAAACTTTGCACACTTAGGTGCTGGATATGACACATTTTTGTAGGCATGCTAAGATAGGGTGTAGCTAGGATAATATTTTTCAATTTCGTTATTATTTTACTTTACATTTGTGATGCTATGATTTGGTGTTATGTTTTGAATTGTTTTTTATTGTTTTGTTTCTTGTTTTGTGGATTGACTAGTGGGTATTTTCCCTTATGTGATTAGAATTTTTTTAGAAATATCTTCTGCAAGTGGCTATCTTCCAAGGGGCTGATCAAAATTCTATAATTATCATTACAAATGCGCTCTCTAACATATGCCACAAGGATTGCTAAGCCCTTGGGAATGTGGTCCTAAGGTTTAGGTCTGGAAGTAAATATAACTGCTTTATTATAACTATGTTAATCTCTATTTTATAGAGAGCTTATGTATTTTTTTTTTTTTTCATATGTAATTTAGTTAGGAAAGATATGTAAGTATGTGGGTATTTTAAAAGGCAGAAGATCAAATATGTGAAGATCGATCAACTCCACACATACCATTTCAATAATGTATAGTTTTAGGCTAAGTTGTAATTATGGTAAAGCCCAACTACCTATTTTTCTTTTTTTGGGGTGTATTGCAAAACCCATATGCACTTCTGGCCACTCATTTATTATTTATTATTTATTATTGGATGGATAGTGTTTTTACTTTTTTTGCATGCTAGAATTGTCTGTTTTTATTAGGTTTCTTTGATTGTTTTGCTTGGGGGTGGCTCAGACAGAGTTTTCATGTTAGGCTAATAAGATTTTTTTTTTATAACAGATAAATTTGCCTAATTAAGATAAAAGAAACATAAGGCTTAAAATCAACCAACATGCTTTCAAAATTTAATGCATAATCCCTCTTATGTCACTTTTTCAAAGTACAACTTGTATTAAAAATCAAGCCCACTTTATGGTGGCTACCGGCTAGTTCTGATTAACCCTCCCTTCTTGCATAGCCTGAGTCAAGCATGCAGATTTTATTTTATCATATAGAATGATAGTTCGCCATTCCATTAACATAGCATTCCCCTTATGTACCTCCCCATTACTCTTGTATTTGCATAATATTGAACTATATAAGTTTGAAATGCTAGGTGGAGTTTTAGCTGGGGCCCCTTTTCGAGCAAGGTGGTAAATCCAGGTTGGAGCTGTTTAGATTTCCTATGGGATTTGAGTTATAAGTCCTCTCGTTGTCTTGCATTAGCTAGGTCAAGGGCATTAGTATTGAGAGTACAGTACATCCCTTGTAGATTTAGGATCAAAGGTCGGCGTTATGAGTATGTCGTTGCATGCCTTATTATTAGATGAGCTCTACATTCTTGGGAGGCTATAAATCTCACTTATCTATATCCCAGTGATGACATATCTTTCATCTTTCTCTTTACATGCCTTATGTGCTATTTCTCCTATGTTAGTTTCTTCCCTTCAGACCGACTGGATGATTGCATGATCTTTGCGTGTTGAATAGTATGTTAAGCCTATCTCATTTGGATTAGAAAACCTAGAAATCCCACTATGCACCAAATCAAGAAGAAAATAAAATAACATTCATAATCAAGAGTGTTCTTAGGTTGAGGCATAAGATGTAATTAAACATGGGGGTTTGCACCCGCGCAAAATCGAAGCCAACATCAAATAAACCTCATTCAAGCAGATGTATCGAATGAAGGAAATCTCATGACTTTTGATTCAAATATATCATTATCCATCGAGATATGTATGCGAAAGCCGTTATTTTCCATTGATAATCATATGTATAATTCAATATGCTCTTTCATTAGCCAGCTTGCGTAGAGTGTAAAGGTCTGCAACTGTTTTGTCCTACAGGATAGTGCGATCATACCCTTTGCATTCTAACCCCTTCGAGCAGTTCCCTTTCAGAGACCCACACTCGACAACATGAGTCCTTGAGTTAGTGGAGTTGCTTGAGCTCGACTTTGAATGCAAGATTTCTTTTTGGGCCTTCTCCTTATATTAGCATGTGTTTTGCTTTGATCTTCACTTGGTATGGAGCCATTTTTTGTTGCTTCCAGGTTCAATGTTTTCTTATTCAACAATGTTATGTATGTAGAAAGGTCGGCGATGACTTCAATCTCTATTTTTGTAGTCTTTTATTTTAGCTTTAAGGGCCTTTTATCAGATATTGACTATGATATGTGATAAAAAAATTGTTATTCCACTTGCTGCTTTTGAACAAGATTGTGAATTTGAGCTTTTAAATCTTTTTAGGCTGATATTGATGTTAAAGTTTCATTAACCTTCTAAATATTGAAGCTTGAGCTTACTTTTGAATTACTGTGCATCAGGCTGTGGAGTTTAGCTCTTTAAATGAGAGTAAATGCCACTACATGATAGTATTCCAATATGGATCTGTTGTTCTGTTCAATGTTTCTGAGCACGAGGCTGATGGATACTTGAAGGTTGTTGAGAAACATGCATCAGGTTTACTACCCGATATGAGAAAAGATGGTACGTTTGTTTTTATGTGTCTTCTTTTCACCAGCTATACCTTTTTAAACCATCACTACAATTTCTTCTGTTAGCTCTCTATTAGTGGTTTTATCTCCAAGTGTAAGAAATAAATGGAAGGTGTAATTATTTGGTATGCATAAAGGAAAATAAATGTTTTAAAGCTATGTTAAAACTATTAAGGATATAGGTGATGAATTATTGACTAGTATTATCCATTATAATAGGATTATATCAAGGATTAACATAAAATTCATTTATAGTTTTTATCAGTACTGAAGATGCTTATAAATGATATTCGAAAGGAGATGAATTTTATGCTGTTTGTTAATGAAAATTCTATTTTTTGAGACATTTTAAAATAAAATAAAAGTTGGAATAATGTGTAAAGGTTTAAGAGAAAAAAGAGATGATTAGTAGAATATCTTAGTAATGATAGTGGTTTTACATATCAATTATCAATCAAGATTAATTAATCATAGAATGGTGCCTAGTTATGATAAATTTAGTTATCTTGAGAATTTTGTGAATATAGATGAGGATATAAGTTTTAAAGTTTAGACTAGGTGGTTAAAATGAAAGTGACTCAATTATATTTTCTCATATAGAATATTATAGTGACGTGAAAATCACTTTATGAAATTGCAATTAAACCTGTTATGGTGTATTGATTTGAGTTTTATGTGGTTATGAAATCACCAATAGCCAAGTTGTTTTGTAGTAAAAATAATAAATATTATGATAAATGCATGGAAAATTATAAATAGTAGATTTATAAATGATTATATTTAATGGATTGCGGGAATAGCATCTATTGAAGATTAAGTGGTGGAAAATAGATTTAGGAGATTTGGACATGTACAATGAAAGATTGAAATAATTAAATATCTTAAGTAGATAAAATAATGTTGAAGAATTAAAAAGAAAAATGGGTTAACAACAGATAACATTGATAGAATTTGTGTAAAAAGTTTTGACACATAATTGGTTCAAATTCTCTAAGCAATATTCAGCATGATCGAATAAAGAATGGTGATTTATAAAATTGACCCTAAATAATTGGAATATGGTTGATGCTTTCTTGTGAAATAAATGAGAATTATTAAGGAAATTTAAGAAAGTTGTGTGTGGGTTTGTTGAAACAAAGAATAGAAAATTAAATGTTATTTTAGTGGATTTTAAACTGGCAAATTAGTCAATATTGTGAGAAATTAAGTGGTACCTTGGTGTGATAATATTAGTTTCCTTGATCTATCGTTTAAAAGAATACCTTCACAAATAAGCTCTTAACTTATAGAATTATAATTGGACTTTTAAAATAAAACGATCGCAAAAGCAAGGATCGCTCTGCAACATGGCACAACATGCTAGTAAGTATTTTACAATTAGCTGTCATGCCTTGTTAGCCTATGGAGTAGAGGTTTCTTCATTGGTTTACACCTGTGGGCTCGTGAGAGGGGGACAATCTTTGTGGTTGCTTTACAATTTTAGATTAAAGTTTTGTTTGGGACGGTTTTTTTTTACTGCTTCTTAAAACAAGTTTTTAGTTATATATATATATATACTAAAAAATTGCTTTTAGCAGCAGTAAGAAAGCCATCCTAAACTAAACCTAATTTAGAATTTAATATATTAATTCCATTCACTAAAATTAGGATGATGCAAATATGAAATGACAATAATACTACTGTGCTTTATAGATTCTAGTTGTAGGTAGGGCTGCAAATGAACTGAGCGCTCGACAAGCTACTTGTGGCTCGGCTCGATAAGGGCTCATTCATGTTCGTTTGATAAGGTAAACAAATGAGTTTGAACACTCTTGTGGTCGTCTCGTTATAAATGAGCTGCTCGATAAGAGGCTCGCCAAACATGAAATTAAATGAGCTCAAAGTTGAGCTTCATTTATGTTCATGAACAGTCTCGCTTAGAAGCTCGTGAACAAGCTCGATTAGAGCTCGACTAAGAAGCTTGATTAGAGCTAAATTAGAAATTTAAAAATAAATACTATTAAATATACTCATTTAATAATTTATATTTACTAATTTAATTTTTTAAACTTTAACCGTTTTCATTAGACATATTTTTAACTTATATTTTTATTAATCTATCTAATTAGAAATATTTTTATTAAATCATCTACTAAAATTTTTATTAAATATAAAAATTTTATAAACTCCTGCCTCAAGTCTCAATTCCCGCTCAGAAAAAAAAAAGTTTTTAAATTCCAGATAGTGTGCCACTCGGATTCCTGCCTGAAGTCTCAATTCCCTTTCTCTCTCCTCCGTGGTATCAACAAACTAAAAAAAAAATATGTTGTGAGCATTTAGTCCCATGCCGGCAGGAATGTCATACTTTTGCTATATAAAAACAGAGACATCTCTAGGCAAATTGCAGAATTGCGGGAAGCTGGCGGGTTGGGTGGATTTCAAATGGTGTGCCACTCGGATTAATTTTGATAATAAAAAAATATTTTGTATATTGTGGTCTTCTCATTATAAACGAGCCGCTTGATAAGAGGCACGTCAAGCATGAAATTAAACGAGCTCAAATTTGAACACGAGCCGAGCTCGAACGTGGTCATTTTAAATGAGCCCGAACTCGAACACTTGTCCAAAAAACTCGACGAGTTTCGTGCCAAGCTTGAACACGGTTTTGACAAACAAGATTGAACTCGAACAGGCTAAAGCTCGGCTCGGCTCGATTCATTTCCAGCCCTAGTTGTAGGTAAAAAATTATATTTTCCGCTGAGTTATGAGTATTAGAAATTGGAATAGTAATATCAATGTATGATAAAATTAGAAATAGTTGAGCAAGAATTGACTATTAGACTATGGAAGTTTGCCTAGTGATAATAGGGTATTGGAAAATTAGCTTAGCCATTTATAAGGATGGGCTGAAGTGCATTAATAAGGTTGTTAGATGAAATTAATGTTAAAGAAATAAGAACAAAAAGCGTTAACTAAAGATAAATACATGGAACACAACGATTTGAAGTTTAGCACTCAACTGAACTAAGTGAAGAAGGTGGGCTCATAAGGATGGTTCCAAACAGTAAGAATTTGGACCACGCTAATGATAGCTTTTATATGAAGGATCAGGAAGAAGCTAGTGAAGATTAATCATGTTTCCATGCAGATGCTTACTCTCTTTTCATATGCCAATTTCATTTTACTTGTAGGATTGGGTTCATTTCAGCAATGATCAATAATGAAATCACCAAGAAAATTTAGGAAAAATAAGGAAAATATTGGCTGTTGTATTGGCGTCCGTCTGCCCATTCAGGAAATCTGATGATGGTACTAGGGGGTTGTTGCACTTTTTATTTATTTATTTATTTTTGTTTTGTTAACTGTTCATTTATTTTTTGATTCTTTTTCCTTTCTTGACATGCAGACTCACCAGGAATAGTTGTCCATATGATTGACATGCGGGTGCTATAATCCCAGTGGCTAAATTATTGTGATTGTTGTAAAATAAACAACAACAACAACATCATGCCTTTATCCCATTACGTGGGGTCAGCTAAATGAGTTTTTTTTTTGTCTTATTAAAAGTCAAATTTTTATTTAAATTTAATTAAAATGTCATTTCGAATACTTTCTAACCAAGACTTTTTAGGTCTATCTCTATCTTTCTTAACATAGTTAAGATCTAATACATTTACCCTCATAACCGGATCATCGGAAGGCCAACGTTTTATGTAACTAAACCATCTAAGGCGACTCTCTCTAATCTTATCTGCCACTGGAGTTTCTCCATCCTTTCACGTATATACTCATTTCACATTCTGTCTCTAAGAGTAAAGCCACTCATCCACCTAAGCATCCTCATCTTTGTGATATTTAACTTAATTTTATGCTTATCTTTTAATAGTGAACACTCTGTGCCATAAAACATTGCTAGTCTCATCACCATCTTATAGAATTTTCCCTTAAGTTTGAGGGGCACTTTTCTATCACACCACGTACCCGGTGCATTCCTCCACTTCAACCATCCAACTTCAATTCTACTAATAATATCCCCATGTATTCTACCATCATTTTGAACAATAGACCCAAGATATCTAAAAAAAGGATGGAAGTATGATTTATTTCTACAATTATGCATAGATGGTTTATCTGCCATACCTTATGATGTTATACACGTATCATATTAATGTAAAACAATAAAAATGGTTTGATGCATTCTCCTATAATTTTAGGGGCTTTATTGTATTAGGTTATGTTGCAGATGAAATTTGCTTATACATCCATCACTTGAATATGATAAGCTCTATGCTATAGAGCCATGATTGGGTTGGTTAACTACTGAACTCCTTTAGATCATAAATGTGCAGTTTAGGTTAGTAGTTGGTAAGGTGAATAAGTTTGTTAGATAAGCAGGCTGTAGATTGCTGGGTTTATTGACTGGTGGTGGAGGACACAACAGTCCCTAGTTTTATGCGTGGGTTGCTGTTGGGCAAACTATGGGATGCACCCCTGTAATGGGAGAAATTATTTTGTGCGGAGAGCGGATGCAGAACGCCGTTCGAAAGTCAACCAGAATGCATCATATCAGCAATACCGAGCCGCGACACCAAGTAGTACCGAGCAAAGAGTGACTTGGCACATTCTGATTGGTCTCCAAAAGACATTCGGCGTCTGCACATAATTCCTGTAATAGGCTAAGTATGCCTAATTATACAAAGATAGTCATAACTGCAGAAGCAAATCAGTTTTACTTTATATTTGAAGCCTGTATTTGATACATTTGAAAGGTTTGTGACATATTGTTTTGAGTTTCTATGTGAATTATTTCATCATGCATGTGGCTATTAAAATGTACTTTTAATGTTAGTAGCTATCTATGCTATTTCGTTATTTTTCCCTTTGATATCCACTGCTGATTGAAAAGAAGCTTAGCTTTTGCTTGATAAGACCTTTCTATTTAATTTTAGATTATGCCGTAGTAGAGAAGCCTACTCTGGATGTATGGATGCAAGGTGGGCTTGATTACATCATGCTTAAGAATTTGAGCATAGATGGAATCCGAACAATTGGAAGTGTTCTTGGTCAGAGCATTGCTTTAGACTACTATATCCGGCAAGTATGTCTCGAATAGATTACTAAAAACTGATATATTGTCAACTGTTTTAAAGGATAATATATGACTTGAATTCTCCATCTTGTTTAGGTTGATGGAATGGTTGCAGAATTCACTGATATTAACCGAGGGATGGAAAAAACTGGTACCTTTACCATGCAAAGGAAAAAACTTTTTCAGTTGGTTGGAAAAGCAAACTCAAACATGGCAGATGTCATTCTAAAACTTGGACTTTTTGAGAGGTAATCTTGATTTTCTCAACTGCTTGATTCATTTGATTCTTTAAAAAATTCTAGCCATATGTTTGTGTAATAGGCTCTTGATGGAGAAATTATTCTGTGCGGAGACCGTACGCGGAACGTCATCTGGAGACCAACCAGAATACGCCACTTCAGCGATACCGAGCCGCGATACTGAGCGAGGGGATGACGTGGCGTATTTTGGTTGTTCTCTGGACGGCGTTCGCCGTCCGCACAGAATAATTAATCCTCTTGATGGTCTCTTGGCACCTTTCATCTTTCATTAATATAGTATATATATATATATATATATATATAGTTGTATTTGGTGCTGGTAAATAACACATTAGGTTTCTGAATCAACCCTCCCGAATACATTCCAGTGTAATAGAACTCAAGCCTTTCTGCTGACATCAGCTGTGGTTTAAAACCAGTAAGCTTAGCCTTAGTTTGGTTAATTTTTTTGCTGCTTTCTAAAACAGGCTTTTCAGTACAAATTTTTTTTTTTGAATCAATTTTTTTTTAACTAGAAAGTCATTTTAAAAAGCAATATAAAAACTGTCTCAAACGAAACCTTAATATCTCGGGAGGCTCTTAGTTCAGGAAATCTATAGGAAAGAGAGTATTTCATGCTCTCATTAAAAAGATATTCATTTGAATTGTTCTATTCTGTTGGGGCTTTCCATTTCTTCCTAGGGAAACAAAGGTTCTACATCTCCATCAAAATAGTTTCAAATATTTGTATTCTTACAGGACAGATATTGCTTGGAGAAATGCGAATTATGCTCAGATTTGGGAATATCTTCGGGACGAATATGAGCTTAGTCAAAGGTTTGGAAACCTTGATTTTAAGTTAAAGTTCGTTGAGGTAAGTTGAATGGATGGCCATTTCCTCTTCTGGAATCCTTTTAACATCTTTCTCATCAAAATTATCAATCTATTTATTTACTGTCCAAAGCTTGAATATGAACATTTTCTTTCATTTCCTCTCAATGCAGCATAACATTCGCTTCCTTCAGGAAATTCTTGAAAACAGGAAGTCAGTCTTTTTGGAGTGGCTTATCATTGTCTTGATAGGCGTCGAAATTCTGATTTCTGTCTTCAGTATTGTTCAGGGATTATAAGATGAATTTAGTCCTAAGGTTAGCCATTATATGATTTCCATCTATTTTTTTTAGCTTTTGATCTACAAATCAAGCTTCTTTGTTATTGATTGAACTGAACCAATTGTAATTCAATTAAATACAGGAATGTGGTGAAGCTTCCACTGAATCTAACCACCCAACTTTGAAGCTCGATAGGCGCAAGTGCAAGAATGGTTGTCTGTGTACATGTATCGTTTATGTACATATTATGCATTTGAGCACTTTCTATTGTACTTCATTTTAATGAGTCAATTGGCATACTTAAAAGCAATTGAATAGTAAAAACGTAGTACAGTGGTGAACAATAACAGCGTTTTTACTACTCATTCACAAAATTGAATGATTTTCTACGTTCGGACTCTACACGTAATAATCTTTCTAGTTCTATATCCAATGATTTGTTAGTAAAAAAACAACCACTTTTTTAATAGTTGGGTTTATCTTGTGGAATTGCATTGGATCAAACTTTATGTTTTCTAGGATGATTGTTTTTTTTTTTTTTTTAGGATGTATTACTTTTAAGGGTCTATTTGAGATAAATTTTTTTAATATTTTATTTTTTAGATTGCAATCTTAATTCTTGTTGATGTCCTAATTTAAAAATATGGACTCACACCATTTCTAATTTGGTCACATACATTCAATCATTTATTTCTTATTAACTTATGAGATGTTTTTTTGTTTTTTGTTTTGACATCACAGCAAAAAGATCACTATAACGATTAGAAAGTTTTAATGAAATATTTGAATTAAACATAGATTTCATTTGGGACAATTTTTTATTGCTTTGTAAAATAATTTTTTAGAGCAAAATTTTTAATTTAAAAAATTATTGTACTAAAAAATTACTTTAAGAAGCAGTAAGAAAGCTGCCCCAAAAGAAATCTTAGACATCTATAAATAAATATTTCTGATGTTTAAATGTTATTGATGCATACTTAAAAACGATTTGCTTAATGATTTCTATTGATTATGAATAAAAAAAGAAATTATTTGAAAATGTGTTATTAGTCATTTTGAGAGAGAGATGTAAGTAGGGAATCATGTAGATAATAAAATTATGTTCAAACAAAGTTTGAATAATAATCGATAAGGTTCAAACAAGTCTATATTGGTCTAACTTTATGTGAATCACAATTAAAATTTACTCGATCGAATATTATTTTTGCCAAATTTGAATCTTATTTAAATAATTTAAAATCTACTTAAAACAAACTTGGCCTTTGGTCCGCCCTTGTTTGGATCTCTTCTAATTATTGTACAAACTTAACTCAAATGTAGTTTTAACTTTTGAACTTCTTCGAAGAAATTCTTTTGTAATAAAAGAATTAGATACCTTCTGATTCTTGTGAGCCTCCGGCGTACTCGTGCTTTTCTGCTCGTTCAGACGACCATGGCAGGTGCTAGCTCATCCTACACCCTCCCCTCTGAAGTTCGCCCTCCACCTCCTACGAAATTCAAAGAGGTCATCGCTTCTGCCGCCTCCTCCCTCGTCACGCTTGGGATCAATGAGTCCTTCTTCCGCTACGAGACTTATATGACTGCTGGCTTCACTGATGGCATCTACGCAGGTATGTTACGTCCCTTCGCAGATATCGATGACCTTGGTCGCTGTGAGCAGCTGTTACAGCTTGGGATTAGTCAGCGTTTCTTCGGGACTTTCAGAGGGGCACGCATGGCCCAGTTCACCAGATTTCTGCAGTTTCTGAAGTCACCAACCGGGCAGGAAACCTTCTCCAGGATGGCGCAACGGGACAGACTGGCCAGGCGCGGCGGTGATGTCCTGTCTGCTCAGGAGGCAGGGGTCGTCGCCGGCCTTGAGGTTCAAATCACTGATACTGCCAATGAAGTTACAGATTACCGTAAGTCCGAGGAGGCTGAGATAGCTAATTTGGAGCTCCAGATCCGTGAGATCCGTGCCCGTATCGACGAGAACGTCAATAAGATCAAGGAGAGCAAATTCCCTGGGGGCGTCTATGTCCCTCTAACTGTTCCTGAAATGAACAAGGCTTGTTGGCAGTCCTACTTACATGAAGCAGCTCTGACCGGCCAGTCTCCGGCCCCAATCAATGAGAAGAATCTGATTGACGCAGTCCACACTTACTCTGTGCTCGTTCGTAAGAGACACATGTTCGAGTACGCCAGCCAGGATGGATACACCGACGCCATTCAGGCCTACATTCGTGAAAAGATCGGTAACTTTGAGGCGGTCCGTAACGTACGGGCCGCCCGTAGATTTCGAGGCCTCCTGGAAGTCATGGGTGCAGACGTTACTACTACGGTTTCCACTGGAGCAACGGTTATAACTGATGGAGCAGATCCCAGTGGGAAAGATCAGCGCCAAACTGCCGCAGAGTTCTACGAATCCGTTGTCCCACCTCCAATTGGCGAACCTGTTATTGGAGAAGAGGCAGATGGGGAGGAAGCTGAAACCGAGCATCGGGCGCGCCACCGAACTTCGACTGTTCAACCTGGACATGATCAGAAACCACCCAAGGATCGTTCTGCTCGCAGAGAAAAGAAAAATCGACGTAAGAGGGATACCACTGGCGAGGAGTAAGTGGGAGGCGGGGCTGAGGAAGATTATCGGCGGTGGCGAGATGGTCGACTGGCGTATTGACTCATTCAAATTTCGGGGTGGTGGTTGTTATGCTGACGCGATGCGTTTGCTCGCGGATGCCAGCATAGAGCCACCGGACCGACTGTTGAATCGCCACTATACATTGAGAACCGCCGTAATGTCCTTCAGTTCCCCTCTGACCTGGCCGTCCCCGACGGTCCTGACTGCTGTTCTATGAAACATTTTAATAATGATGCTACTAGTAGACCTCTTTTATTTGCTTTTGGTTGTAAGCGTAAAACTAGGCTATGTAATTTATTATCTAACTTTATGTGGTCGCTTTATGATGATTTTGCTATATATATATATATATATATATTTGAACTTGATTTGACCATTATTTGGATCCTTTTTCTTGCATTGTTCCAACTTGATTTGAACTTAGTTCAAACCATTTTTCGATGTGTTTGAATACTGCTCTAAAAATATTAAATTAAAAGTTTGATCTTTGATTTGATATCAGTTTGAATCAGTGGCGGAGCCAGAAATTTTATTCAGGGGGGGCATAAATTAAAAACTACAGGAAAATCACCTATTACAAGTAGAATTTTTTAGCGGTCAATTTTTCGCAGTTTTCAGACAGTCAATTTTCCATGGTCAATTTTCTAACGGTCTGCCATCTCATATGAAATTTTAGATTAATAAATTAATATAGTTTCATTTGTCGTCTCATTACTAGAGCCAAGAGGAGCTGTAAGATCAAAATTAAGAATGCAAATAACATAACGAAAGATGACTGAAATGGAAAACAAAAACCGTGCTCGAGGTTGTGAGTTGCGAGAGAGGAGCAAAGGGGAAAACGAAACAGACAATTTGGGTTGAGGGGAAAAAAGCCATTTTGGAGCGATCTCCATTTGGGCATGTGATTTGATATTGTTGCCAGAGTAAGCTTTTTTATAAGAAAGTTATTGTGAAAATTGTTATGATTATTATTCCGAACAAAACCTAAAGCATATTCTTGCATGCTAAATTAGGGAATTTTTAAGTCTTATTTTTTATAAAAAGAATGTTAATTTTTTTATGTAAACTGATCATCCACACTTAAATTTGCTTTAAAATGAGTACAAAACATAAAAAAATTCAATTAAAATGTATATACTAAATGTAGTAAAAATGGTGACTAAATAATTATGCCTCAATCTCTTACTTTTCTTATAAAAAAAAAATTATCTATGCGACTAGTTTTCACATTGCACAACATAATAGTGCTCTTGATCTTATTTTTGAAGCCATCAAAAATATTTAGATGAGTGGAGAATGTTCATTTTCTTCCTAAGAGATGAGAAGTTTATCCAATATATCAAAGCTATCTCAGGTTTCAAATTGTTTCCAACACTCTCTACTACATATCAACCTGAAACGAACTAAATCTACTATGAATCAATCCTATTAAAGTGATAAATATTTATTTGCTTTAAACTCTTAACACATGCAGCCAAGAGATAGAAAAAAAGAATAGGGGGGCACGTGGCCCCCCCTTAGCGCCCTCCCCCCCCCCTATGGTTTGAATCATAAGATATAACGAGATTTTTATATAAAAATAGCTTTATAAAACAGTAAGAAAGCCGTCCAAACAAAGTCTGAATGTTTATAATGTTGGAATTCTCAGGGTGGGCAAATGCCCACCCTAAAAAAAAAAATACATGAGGAAGGGGCAAATTTCGGTAATGTTGCCTCACTGAAAATAAATTTTGCCAACAAAGAAGAGTAGCGCTTGCCCAATATTTCCATTCGCAGCCGCCTGCATATTTCGCAAATCCCAGCTCTCTTCTCCGCTCGGCGTCGCTTCTTCTTCGGCAAATGCTCTATGCATCGCCTCGACGTCTCCCGGTCTCCGCAGGTTTTCGTCTTCGCGGCATCGTCGCCTCTTCTATCTCGCACTTCGTCTTCGCCGTCTTGTTCGTGGATTTTGCTTCAGCCTTCAATGCCGATCGTCAGTTGGTCCGTGTCCGGCATCATCCGTAGATTGGCTCGCCCTTCAGCCTTCAAAAGCCTTCAACCGTTTGACTTTGCTTCAGCCTTCAGCTAGATCTCAGTTTGTCTTGCTCGCTTGCTACCCGCCATTCGTCCTCACAACGTCAAGGTAGCTCGCTCAATCGCGCGTATTTCCTTTTTTGGGTGATTTGATTAGAATGAACAAGTTTTTAAGATTTTTGTTCCTGTTGAGTTTTTTTATGCTATGTTTTAATTCCAGTTCATTTAGAGAAGTTTAATTGAGTATTTGGTGAGGTTTTAATTCGTCATTTTTTCATGTTGTTGGAGTTTATGCTAGGTTTCATCAATATTTTACCGAGTTCTGCTGTTTGTTTGATTTTGATTAGAAAAACAGATCGTTGACAGAACATGCAGTTTTTTAAAATCTAGTTTCAAAATTTTGATTTTTAACTAATCAAATAGTGCGAGGAGGGACTATTCAGCATTAACTTTATAAATAGGCACCTCACTTTGATTGCAGGAAATTTGGCACCTACTGTAACCAATTTTATCAAAATTCTAGTTTTGTTAGTATCAAATGAGTAATGGCTCAACATAAAACATGGATTGAGAACTGCATGGTACAGCAATTTTGGTTACATAATCATATAATATAATTTAAATTCGTAATCACCAAATAGATTCAATTAAGACTATCTTTTAAATTTTACTCAAATAATATCTGGTGGAGAAGTAACTTTGCAAAAAGCTTATTACTAAAAAAAACAAATGCACAGAAATATTGACCAAAGAATGATATCGAAACAAATAGGACAAATTTAACAGACATGATTACATTAACTTAAATTTTAACAAAAATTCTGATTATGTTAACAAATACACAACATTTGATCATCCCATTTTCATTTAGTATTGTCTATTTCTTGTTTTACTAGCGATGAGTTTACTTCTTTAACTAGCATTGCTGCTCTAGCAAACTAGATGTAAAGGATAAAAAATGTGTGTACCACTATTATAACTTATGTTTTTGCAACTGAACGTTACCGAGTTCTCTGCTACGGTGGTAAAGAGCATTGTTCTGCAATGAAGATTCATTTAGCATGCTTTCGTAGCAAAAGGGGCGATGCTTGGCTTAATGACTGTCTAGTGCCATATATTGAAAAAGAAGTATTTGATTCTGTTCCGAATGAAGTCATTATGCAACATTATCAGAAAATGCAAAGTAGAATGCAGAGTTTCTAATTTTCTTTTTAATTTCAAAAATTATGATGAAATATAATACTTTGTTTTGAATTTTGTTAGTGAAATATATCTATATTTTTTGTATTTATATTTTTATATATATCGAGTTTGCCCACCCTAAAAAAAAGGGCTGGATCCGCCACTGTCTATTCTTCATCTGTACAAAGAAGGAAAGTAAAAATAATGTAAATTATTTTATCTTCTTATTAACTATGATTGCAAGTTAAGCATATACTCCTTTTTTTCATACACATTTAAGATCATAATTTTTTTTAATGCATAAAATCAACATCTAAATTATTTTTAAAATTATCAAACCCCATTTTGTGCATGCAACCATTAAATTATTAAAATTTTGGCAAAAGTAATAAAAAAAAAGTGGATTGAAATTTTATTGTGAATTTTGATGCTTAAAGAAGATTTTTAAAAATAAAGATATGAGGACATTAATTTTATAGGTAAGTAAATTTAAATATTATGTATGTATTGCTTCTATTGTTTTTTTCTAGTTATTTAACAACTAGCTATATAATATTTTCCATTTATTTTAACTCTTTAAATTTAGGCAATAAAGAGATGGCATCTTTAACATCAATTTTTTGTTTTTTTTTTTGAAAATTAGGGAAAAAATTATTTGATTAGTATTTTGTAAACCTTCTTGTTTTAGAAATTAGAAAATAAATAGATTTATGTGATATTCAATCAAATATATTTTATTTCATATTAAAATATAATTAAAATATTAATAAATAACCTTGAGCTCTCCCATTTTGCAGGAATATTAAAGAAAACTCGACTTATGTCCTTCTTAATAGTCAAAATTGAAGAAATATATATGTTATTTATTTTCAGATCAAAATAGAGATTTTATTGTATATGCAAGTTGCTTATTGAAGTTCTACAATTGAATTTAGTTCAAAATAATTTGAAATCAAAAATTTATTTAAACCTTTGAACCAGGTTTTGAACTTCATTCCATGCTGAAGTCAAACCAAACGAAGTATATCATTTTTTGTTATGGAATTGAAGAGAGCAATAAACATTGCTAACATCATTGTTTGCGGTGGGGAAAACTGGATGGAGGTTGAGGGGAAGGTGTTGATGTGAGTGGTGGCATGTGATGGGGACTAGCGGCGTATTTAAGAGAGGAGATGCTCGTAATGGGAGCTTGCTTTAGTTACATTTGCATTAATTAAAAAGTCAAAAGGATTACAAGCAGTACAATATTGTATGGAGTTCGCTATGGGAGATAGAGGTGTCAATTTTGGGTCACGGGTCGGGTTCAGGGCAAACTCGAAACTGATCCGGCACTAGGGGTGTCAATATTTGACACGACACGAAAATCCGACCCGGACCCGAACCGGGTCGGGTTCGAGTTAGAGTTTTCAACCCGTTTTAGAAATCGGGTCAGGTTCGGGTTGACCCGAAAACCCGGAAATGACCCGGATTGACCCGCTGACCGAGCTGCCTGCGTCTGCCCGTGGCAAATCTCGCTCCTGCCCCGCTTGCCCGCTGCCCTACCCCGCTTGCCCGCTGCTGCCCCGTCAGCCCGTGGCAAATCTCGCCCTGCCCCATTACCCTGCCCCACTTGCCCGCTGCCCTACCCCGCTTGCCTGCCGCTGCACCATCAGCCGTGGAAAATCCCGCCCTGCCCCGCTTGCATTAAGCTGCCCCATCATGTGAAAATAGACAGGGCGGCACCACGGCAGGCTGCTTGTCCCGAGGAGGACCCGAGCTCGTGCCCAGGCTCGTCGGCTGCCGCATCTAGGCCATCACCCGCGTGAGGGTTGCGGCGTTCAGGCTAGCGCCCGCGACCTGGCTGCATGAGGGCTCGCCGGCTGCCGCGTCTAGTTGACTCGAACCCGAAGCGGGTCAGGTTCGGGCCCGAAAAACTGACCCGTTTGTAAAAACGGGTCGGGTTCGGGTTGACCCGAACAGTTTCGGGTTCGACCCGAACCCAACCCGTGACCCGAAATTGACACCCCTGCCCAGCACTACTCGGGTTAACCCGAAATCGACCCTTTTTTAAAAATGGATTGGTTTTTCATACCCGAACCCGACCCGCTTTGGCTTCGTGTCAACCCGACACGACCCAAATGACTAGGTGCTAACAAAAAATGCTAGTTTTTGGGTCAAAAAATAGGTCAATCTCCATTTTTCGGGTTAAAAATAGGTCCAAAATGGCTCAATCTCGGGTTACCAGGTCAAAAATGGGTTTTCGAGTCAAAACGAGATAGTTTCGGGTCAATTTCGGGTCAAAGGGTGAACAAGAACCCGACTTGATTTTTGAATCAGGTTGAATTGTTGAATCAAAACCCGAATCGTTTTGGGTTCGGGTTGACCCTAACACAAAATTTTCAGATTGAGTTTTCGGGTTGCGCAAAATATTGACACCCATAATTAGAGATCTCCCTCCACAAAATTAAACAAAAAGATTGAAGAGCATTACATTAGGTTTGAACAGGGGCTTGAGCCAGTATGAATTCAAACCCGACCAAACCTATTTCATATACTTCAAATTCAAAAAATCATGAGTATAACATATAATTTGTTATTTGGGATAATTTAGTACGAAATAAAATTTTGAGTATAGTTTCACAATAAAATAAACAACATGACTATTTCTGATATTATGAGGGATTTAAAGTTAAAATTTTCATTTTTATTAATATAAACAAAATTAGATCCGAATATTATGATAATAATTTTAAAAATCTTAATTTAAATTTACTACAATTCTCCCGCTTTGAGGGTTTATTTAATACTATTTTGGCTGGTTTGAAATATGATAAAGACACGCTTATTTTATATCCGAACACTTTGGGCTGTGACAAGCTGTATGTTTCTTTGCTCCAAGTCGCTGTCTCCAAATCCATGCGCCACAATTTTGAATTCCTTTTCCTCCTCTTGAACCACTTCGAACCCTAATCTCACTCATCGAAGAACATTTCTCGTCTCGCAGATCCGCCACTCTAATAGACGTCTTGTCGACAATTTAAAGCATGGAGGACGTTCCTCTTATTGAAATTTCGTCGGTGGATGATCTCCTTATACCAGTTTCTTTGCAGGAATTAGGTTGGCCTCACTTCGCGACTTCTGCCCCACTGATATCTATGATCTCTTTATGTTTGTTTCGTTTGATTCATCTCTTATTACGTTTCTTTTAGTCACGTGGTGCAATCTTTATTTTCTTTATCTGTGATTTATCACGGTGAACTGCTGTTGTGCTTTTGGTTTCTTCTTGACTGGATTTTCGTAACTAGGTTTTCCATGGTACGTTCTTAAAAGAAATAAGCTATTTAAACCGTGCGATGCTTATCGATTTCTTGCAGCATTCCAGATCGTATCGCTTTCCAGAACCAAAAATTGGTTTACTTTTAATTAGTTCAGAAGAAAATGGCTAAGAAGACATAGTTTTGCTATTTTGGCTAGAAAGCTGAAAGAAAGCAAATCAGTTTCTTCCTGTTACACTGATTATGTTCCACTTTCATTAGAAGCATTTATAGCTGTTAATGTCGGGGACCTTAGACCTCACTCATCAGGAACAAATGAAAAATGAGGATTTATAAAATCAACTAATTAGTTAGGATAATATTAAGAATGATGATAAGTGGTGGGAGACCTCTCCTCCTGTCATTCAATTTTAGGGGAACAATGTACAAAACCTTAGCAATGTCATAGTTTCTTAATGCCGGGTAGTTCTACTATGGAAGCTATACATTTTTTAAGAGGTTTGATGAACAAATATAAAGAGAATAAGGAGGATCTACATATGATATTTATTGATCAGAGAAAGCATATGATAAAATTCCAAGAGAAGTGCTCTAGAGAATTCTAGAAAAGAAAGGAGTTAATAATGCTTATATTCAACTCATTAAGGATATGCATGTAGGAGCTGTTACTTATGTTCAAATATAAGGTGGTTTGACCAAGTGTTTTCTTTTTTCAGTTGGATTACATCAAGGACCAACATTAAGCCCATTTCTTTTTTGCTTTAGTCATGAATGCTCTTACTAGGCATTTGTTTGAGAGGTAAAATAAGAGAGGAGTCGCGACATTAAAGTTGCTGCCGCAGTGCCAAGTTCTCTATTTAAGATAGTCTTGGAGGATTTGGAATATTCGATTGAGCGCAACAGCTTTGGGGAGGTGACCACCGTATTGCCAGATCCAAAATAATATTTTAAAAAATAAAATATCTAAATATATTTTACCATCATCCATTAGCTCCCTTGCCGTTGAAGGAAGAAGAGAGGTGAGGGAGATAAGGAGAGAGAAAAAGGAGGAGACGAATTTAGAGGCAAAAGCACGAGTTTCATCCACTGGGTCAGTTGATAATTTCATAGAGCACGATTGAACACCCATCTCTGATCTCAATTCTAGTGATTTCATAAAGATATGAATATATATATATATATATAGGTTTTTTGACATTTTTCACTGTGCACCTTTTTATATGTATTGAATAAATGAGGCATTTCTAATTTTCAAGATAATTCATTACAACAACATCAAGTCTTTGTCCCACTATGTGGGGTTGGCTACATGAATCCTTTTTCTCCATTGTGTCCTATTAAAAGTCAAATTTTTGTTCAAATCTAATAAAGAATAATCATTTCTAATATATTCTAACCAAGTCTTTTTAGATCTACTCTACCTTTCTTAACATAAGTCAAATCTAATACCTCTACTTTCCTAACTGGGTCATCAAAAGGCTGCCGTTTTATGTGACCAAATCATCTAAGGCGACTCTCTCTAATTTTATCTTTCATTGGTGCTACTCCAAACTTTTCCGTATAGGCTCATTTTGTATCTTATCTTGAAGGGTAAAGCCACTCATCCTCCTGAGCATCCTCATCTCTATAACACTTAACTTAGTATTATGCTTCTCTTTTAGTGGCCAACATTCGGCACAATAAAGCATTGTAGGTCTCACCACCATCTTATAGAATTTTCCCTTAAGTTTGAGGGGGATTTAAAATGTTATTCTGGATATTTCTTTGAAATTATTATTGAAATGAAAAATATTTAATGAGTAGAATTTTATGCATAAAATTTGATTTAATATTGGCAATTCTAATAATTCGTGCACGTCAGAATCATGTGTTAAAGCCATAATGTGCCATTGTTGTATTCAAATTGCATAATTCATGGAATGGTATTGGAGAAGTTTTGAATTCTGAAATGTTACAAATGCACTATTTGAAATAATACAAGGGCCATGTATGTTCCGTTATGGCCCCATTTGCCTTATGTAGATGTGGGAGGGATTCTGACCCTACTTGCTGAAAGCGGGTTTAAGAGGTTTTTCTATTATGTTCTGGCCCCATATGTGGGTGTGGGAGGTTAAATAGAGCTATAAGTAGAAGTAGAGTTATAAGTAGGCATTGAGACATATGCATTATATTCATGCATAGCATATTTTGAAAACTATCTGAATCAAATGCAATAATATTTTGAACATACTCTAATAACTCTAAAATTTATGTTTACATTCTGATGAAATAAGAAAGTTACATGCAAGAAAGATTCTAATAGCAAGTGTACTCTAACATCTCTAATATTTTTGTAAAGGCCATATGTGAAAGTATAAGTAATAAGCCTAAAGTTAAATACAATTTTGATGATCCTAAGAAAGTAATTTTGCTAACACTTAGTTTATCGTTTACTGATTAACTGGATACTCATTATTATTTATATTTTAAATGGATATTGACATCTGTGATGGAATTGTGAAAGATGTCTGCTAAGTTAGTGGTGCTCACTTTGTTATTTTACTGTGACATTTTATGAAAAGGGAAGGGCCTAGTGGAGTAGAGAGAGATAAGGAGAGGATATTCTGATTCAGGGCAGTTGATGTATTCTTTTGCAATCAAATATTTAATTCTGCTGATGTATAGATCTCCTGTTCAATGGATTATTATATATTTCTTTTTGTGAAATGAAATTAAGTGATGTTTAAATTGATATTATCATTTTGATTTGAGAAAAATTAAGTTTAAGGATTTAATCCTTCCATTAGATCCCAGGGCGTCACATATATACCTTGGTGTATGCTTTTTACTGTTGATATTCTTCTTGTTGATAAGACTATAGAGAGAGTTGAGGGAAAACTTGAATTATGGAGGTCAATCTTAGAGTCTAAAGGTTTTAGTTTGAGTAGATCTAAAATCAAATACTAGATAATAGTAATAATAGATCTAGTGTGGGAATTGTGACTTTGGATGATCAAGTAATTAAAAATAGTACATGTTTTAGATATCTAGGGTCTATTATTAAAAGTGATGGTGAAATACATGAGGATTTTATTGTAGAATTCAAGTTGGATGGTTCAAATGGAGGAGTGCATTAGGCTTGTTTGGTGATAGAAAAGTATCTATCAAATTTAAGGTTTTAGAAGATGGTGGTGAGACCTGTAATATTTTATGAGGCATAATGTTGGCCATGGAAAAAGAAACATAAAATTAAGTTAAATGTTGTAGAGATGAGGATGCTCGGGTGGATGAGTTGCTTTCTATGATGCACGAACACAGCGACACGAGCACGAGACATGATTTTTTTTGAAAATATAGGATACGGGTACGGCGCGGACATGACATTACATTTTTTAATATATTATATAGATATTAATATAACATCACATTAGAAATGACAAACAATAATAAATGAATGGCATGATAACTTGTCTAGCTTATAATATAAACTATTTAGTACAACCACAAAAATATAAGCAAAAAACTATTTACTACAACATCAAGCATTCAAGCTTCAACTACTAAGATTAACTTCAGAGGTTTGTTTTTGACCTTCAATATCATCATCATTGAATATCACTGCTTCCAACTCTTGTTCATCAAGAGAAAGATTTGCAATAGTTCATTGGATATTCATATAATAAAAGTTGGTTCTTCTTTGTATCTATTTACTTCTCTAGTTTGCTAGTTCTCTCCCATAATATTTCTTTAACCTCTAATCTTAATCACAAAGAATGTTTCTATTTACTTCTATACTTCTCTAATTCTCTCCCATAATAGTTATTGAATATCATATATTAATCTTAAATATTTTATATTCTAAATATATTCTATATTATTCTAAATTTTCATCTATTTCAACAAATTTCATCAACTAGAATTACAATACGGGCATGCATATAAAGATATTCCAAACATAATCAAAATTCTTCTTATTCCATGTTACTAAATATTGCAAACACAGGTAGGCATTAAAGTTTTCAATAATCATTACTTCCTCTAAAATAAATGATTCATTTTCTAATAATCATGCCTTTCAATAATCGTATTGATGCATATATGAGCGAATGTGATATTTTATTTGATTTAGTAAATATAGAAATATAAAAAATTTATAATTTAAAATAATTTTATCATAACAAATTAGGACACAAGTGTCCCAGCTGTGTCCTATTAAATTTAAATATTAGTTTAATCGGACACGTGTCTGTCGTGTCTGACACGTGTCCTAGCCGTTTTGGGCACGTATCCGTGGGACCGTGTCTGACACTTGTCCGACACTGCATTCTCTCTTTAAGAGGTGTGTCTGTGCATCATTGGTTGCTTTACTTTTAGAGACAAAATGCGAAGTGAGTATATATGTGAAAAGGTTGATGTAGTTCTAGTGACATATAAGATTAGAAAGAGTCACCTTAGATGGTTTGATCACATAAATTATCGGTCTTCCAATGACCCATTTAAGAGAATAGATGTATTATATTTGATTTATGTTAAGAAAGGTAGATGTAGACATAAAAAGATTTGGCTATAAAATATTAGAAATGACCTTTTTTAACTAGATTTAAATGAGAAATTGACTCTTAATAGGACACAGTGGAGAAAAATGATTCATATAGCTGACCCTACGTAGTGGGATAAAAGCTTAATGTTGTTGTTGTAATGTGGTGAAATGGGAAGAACACATGGGATAAGATTGATTCGTTCATTCCTGAAAGTTGGTTCTTCTTTGTATCTAGATGGGATTTTCCACAATTTGCACAAACTGCTATTTTAGGTAATCTCATAGGCTATCGTGGTTGGTTATGATAGAATTTCTACTTTTAGGATGATCCACCTCTATGATCATGTTCTCTTTCTACCTTCAGTCTCCCATTTCTATTTAACCACTTCTATATCATTCTCTAGCAATCTAGCACTTTCCACTAATTCAACAAAATCTTTTATGAGAAGAGAAATTAATGGTTGTTTTAGTGAATCCCTCAATCCTTTTAAAAATCTGTAACACTTTTTCTCATTGATAAGTTGAGGAGCATATCTTGACAGAGCTGTAAATTCTGCTTCATACTAAATAATAGTTTTTGCTCATTGCTTTTGATTTACAAAGCTTTCCTGCATTCCTTGTCTTGCTGATGGAGCAACATACCACTCCTTGAAAACTTGCTCAAATTCCTCCCACATAATTTGTTCCTCGGATTTACCTCTGAATCTCTCTAGTTGTTGTCCCCTCCACCACATTTTAGCTTCACCTTCTAGCATAAAGATTGCCAGAGATACACGTCTATTTTCAGGACATCTCATTCCATTTAAAATCATCTCTATCCTGATAATCCAGTCTTCAGCACTTCTGGCATCAACTCCTCCTTTAAATAATGGAGATTTTAAACTTTGAAATAGCTTTAGATGCTTATCCACTTCGGCTCCCACCAGAGCACTTGCCTCAACATTTGCACTACTATCAGGAGTGGTAAGCGTGATTGGTGTAACTACAGGTGGAACATCAGGTGTTGTAGCTCCCACCAAAGAATGCATATTTTCCATCAACTGCATCATCATACTCATCATTTGCATTTGCGTTAAGCTGCCTTATGTTATATTAACAACATTAGTTCCTATTGGTGTTTGATCTACACTGGGTGCCCTGCCTACTACTGGTACAACATTTTTAGGATCCATCTGCCTATCCAACATATCAGCCTTTTTTAGCTAAGCCTGCCTGCCTTTCCTCATGCCTCAGCCAATGTCTGTTGGCCCTCCAATTGGCCTTATTGCATGCATCCTTCAAGACACCTAACCACTAATTTATCACCTTGGCATTTTGCTGCCTCCAAACTTGCTTCGCCAACCATGTGATCCACCACCATTGCAATATGCTATCTCTTCCTTCCATATGTTGTTCGACAAATTTGTTCTTACTGGTAAGGGTTTATTTGTTGCATTGAATTTTCAATTTATTGTAAATAGTTTTTGTGGTTTTATTATAGTATCTTTCTTTTATTCTAAACTCCTAATTCAGGCTCTAAATATCATACCGCTTCTACATATTGGACTAAAAAATCCGAAGTACTCTTCTTTCATATCTTTCAACATTATTGATCTTGGGAATTTAAATGATTGAGTACTCTTCTCTTATATTTTCAACATTATTAACCTTGGAATGCATATTAACGAGTGTCAGGAGAATTGATTTGGTGTAATTAAAAAAAAAGGTTTGCATTAAAGGTTTGTTGAAATTATTGAAAATATGTATGAAGAATCTCTGATTAGTATTAGAAGTAGCTATGGACTGACCAAGAAGTTATTAATCATGTAGATTTACTTCAATGATTAGCAATAAGTATTCATCTTTTATATTGGCTAGGAAGATGAAGATGCTACAAAAGATTTTCACTATGATGTAATTTTGTGCATTCTGTTTTGTTGATGATATAGTCCTGATGGGAGAGATTTTTTTTTGAAATATATTAAAAATTAGGAAAATCTAGATAATGGTTAGAAGAAAGAAACCGTGATTAGCGTAAAAAAGATTGATTATATAATATGTAATTTTAGTGATTGTGATATTTATAATTATCTACTAAAATTATTAGAAGCTAAAGTGATGTTTAATTGAGATTTTTTTACTATTTTTAATTAATTAAATAGAAGAATTAGTATATCAACGTGATGTAAGTTGTAGAGTTCAGATTATGTGGTTAAAATGAAAAATTATCTATAAGAGAATAACATGGAGATTAAAACATAAATTTTATAAAAGTTTAATTGGCTAGCTAAATTCTATGTATAAGATTGGTGAGTAGTAAATTTATCATTGATAAATAAATTGATCATGATAATAATTGAGAATTTTAAGATATTTTTATGCAAAATAAATTGAGCATGATAATAATTGAGAATTTTATCACATTTTTATGCAAAAAGAAGAAAGGATGGATAGATAAAAGATATAATCGCGAGAATAGTAACTATTGAAGATAATATAGTGGAAAATATACTTTAGTCATTGAAGCATTTACATCAAAGGATAGAAGATGCACCATTTAATACAGTTGATAAACTTCATGTTGATTGGGTGAGAATAAAAAATGGCGTATTGAAGATAATTTGAATAGAAGTTGTGCAAAAGATTTGTGTAAAATAAGTTTAACACTTGTACAACACTCAACATGGATGAATGGTAAAGGTAGATTCATTATGATGATGAAGATGATAATTTTCATATTGTCTATGAGTGGCTTTACTCTTAGAGACATGATATGAAACGTGCATATACATGAAAAGGTTGGAGTAGCTCCAGTTGAAGATAAGATTAGAGAGTCAACTTAGATGTTTTGGTCACATAAAACGGTGGTCTTCCGATAACTCAACCTGGAGAGTAGATTTATGAGATTTTGTTTATGTTAAGAAAGGTAGAGGTAGACCTAAAAAGACTTGGTTAGAAAATATTAGAAATGACATTTCTTTATTAGATTTAAATGAGAGTTTGACTCTTAACATGACATAATGGAGAAAATTGAGTCATGTGGCCGACCCCACGTAGTGAGATAAAAACTTAATGTTGTTTTCTTTTTTCCGTCTTATAACTAATGTTAGGAGTTTCATGCATGGTCATTTATCTTAAACTTTTCAGAAAGTTGAAAAAAAAAACTCTAAAGGTTATACATTTAATTAGAATTTTACAATAACGCAATTGGCTCTATTTCTGTATATAATGGTGATAATTAGTAAATGACAGTACGTAACCAACTAGAAGCGGCACATGGTTCATTTTGTTAACAGTCATGGTTACTCTGCCAATTTATAGCATTTACTTGATTTTCTCTTTCTCTATCCATATTGGTTTTCCTATCAAAAATTTTTTGATGAATTTGACTGTTCAGGGATTAATATTGGTAGTACAGTGGAAGCAGAAAAAATAGAGAAGGCGAGAAAGTGTTTGGAAGAAGTACCTCACCTTTCAGATTCCCCAGAGAAAAACCAGAAAGTTTCTGATAGATATAACTTGCGCAAAAGTTTAGCCTGGGATAGTGCTTTTTTCACCGGTGAAGGTGAGCCTAATTATCGGCTTTAATCCTCCTTTTTGTTGATACCTCATCATTAAGTTTATCTTTGCGAATCTTTGGCTTTGCATAGGTATTCTCAATGCTGAAGAGTTAGCAACCATGAATAACACACATAGCAAAGCTGGAATCACTTTACCTGGAATTCAAGAATTGAGAAGATCATCAGAATCAACTTCTACTTTAGAGGGTGATAGCTGGGCATTGGAACACCTTGAAGTGAATTTGTTTGAGAATGTTCGAGATTCAATACAAAGGTCTTTGGGAAGCTCTAATCTTACCACAAATATGGTGCATTATGACAAGATTGAAGTACAAAAAAAGTCAGATGCTCCAAATGCTACTAGTAAGTTTTTCTTTGATTTTCAAATGCTTGCTTGTGCCGTGCCAACGGAGACATCTTCCACTGAAGTTCACTTAGCATAGTTGGATCTGTTTACTGCACGTCACTGTTAGAACTAGGTACTAAACTTGATTGCACATTGCTTCTCAGCCCTGAAGAAAATTGATGATTCATCTGAGATCAAGGTATTTTATTTCCAGTGTCAGAATGGTTTTGGGTTATGCCATGTTTATAATTGGTTCAATTTTCTATCAGTTCAAACCCTCAACTGCATTGAGAAGGCATGATACCACCAGGCAATGTCAGGAGCATACTTCTAAGGGTGGTCTGGTTTGTATGAACTTGGTGCGCTTTTTTTCCCTTCACATTGCTTTATTTAAACATGTCTGCATCCGCTAATATTGTTTTTAGATTTTTCCTGTACACCCCCGACTTTTGGATGGTTAAAGAATAATTCTCTACATTTGCATTTGACCTGTAAATAGGCTGCATGCTTTGATCTTTAGATGCTTTGATAAATATTATTTCTACTTCTTTGGATGTTTTAATCCTATATTTGTTCTTTTTTTGGGGTCAATCGAATAGCCTTCACATGGAAATGTGGAATCAAAGCCTTTACTCAGACCGCCAAAGGTTTCATCTAAAACCATTCCTATGCCAGCATCAGTGCCTGGCAAGAAAGCTTCTATTGAGGTCAAAAAGATAAAAGGTAACAGGGAAGGGCTTTACCTTGTATGCAGCTATAAATTCTCTTGGTTTTTCAACTTACACAAATTTGTTTCTTATAAAAGATATACAATCAGCAGAGGATGGATAGAAAGAAACTTGTACCACTCATTTCGAATGCAATTTGTTCTGTGGTTGTAGGTGCTACCGCTAAGCAACAATCCATTGTAGCTTGCAATAAAGAAAATGGGGTTCCAGGCATAGCTCCTAGGACAACTCTATTAACAAAACCTAATTCGGGTTCTCGAACTGGTTTGCTCCTTACAGCAACTTTAGGCGCATCATCCGGTAGTCTAGCCACCAGGTCATCTGATTCTAGAAGTGTTTCTTCTCTAGCAACCGTCCAAAAAACAAGTGCTAATAGAGTTAATGGTCATTCTTCTTCAAGGACCAGTAAAACTGCTCTGAGTATTAGTATAAATGGACGCACATTAGAGAATCATCATCAAAATTTGGCTAAATCTTCATTATTTCTATCAAAGATTTCTCCCGCTAGTTCTATAGACAGTTTTGTTTCAGATTCTTCATCTTCAATTTCCACTTCTACGAAATATGACAAATCATTAGAAGGCTCTGATGCTGGGTCTTCATCTTCAGTAGCATTTTCATCTAGTCTTGGTGCCTTCCAAAACTCAGGTTAGTGGCTATCATTTATATTATCCAAAAACTTGATATGAGTTATCTAAAAATGCTTATGCTGTCTCTAATATGGCATTCCATTAAACGGGTGATTATTGCGTCCGGATACTTAACGTGTCCAGAGACCAATAAAAAAGCGCCACATTACTGGGCACTCGGTACCGACTGCACTACCACTCGATACCCTCGGTACGCTGTCCGGATATAATAATTTTTCCCATTAAACAGGTTCACTCTCTCAGTCATTTACTGGCCATCGAACTAAAAGCTTCATAAATGCTGATTGTGGCTCAAGACACGCCGGACCGTCAGGTCTCCGGATGCCAAGGCCAACAATTGGTTACTTTGATAAGGTGAAAGAGTTGTATGAATACTTGCTAACTTTTAATATGTTTCCTCTGAGCATATATTAATTTTTTAAAAGAAATTACAGGAGAAAACTCTAGTCCGTGCTTCAAACAAAGCTCCAAAAGCAAGCCTGCAGAATAATTTGATGAAGAATGCTAGCTTTAGTCATACTGGTGCAACAAACAAAGTGAAACCCGTCGATCTTCCCACTGTTAGAGATAGCGGACTGACTTCTTTGTCAAAGCAGATTTCAAAATCCGTCAAAGAAAATTCTTTTACGAAGATTGAAAATCATAAAAAACCATGCCCCAAAGTAAACAAGATTTGTTCAGAAACTGTTGAACCGAACCACAAAATAAATTTCAGGAATGAAGAAATGCCTACTGATTCGTGTATCCTGATAAATAAAGCGGAACCAAATCTGCTTCATCCTGATGTTTTTGCAAGGGAAAATGAAACTGAAATGAGTGGAGAACAAAAGCTTCATTATCAATCATGTAGAACACTCGATCAGCTGGAGAAAGTGAAGAATGGCCTAAAGGATTCTGATAGAGAAATAGAGAAAGAGAACGTATGCCATGATTTGAAGACTGAAGACCCAAGCAAAATGCAGAGGATGGAAGCTGTAATTGGGGGAGATGCCCTCTCTTTCACTTTCTGAGGCAAAAGCTATTATGTTCAATAAGACCGCAGCATTGATCAGGTTTGGACATGTTATTAATGGTTCAAATAACTGTAATTTTAGAAACTTATGAAGCTGCTCGACTCAGCTCAAGAACATATTTTGGTGCGTTGGCAATTGCATACCTTTCCATGCGGGATAGCATGAGAGAAAGAAACATTCCCATTCATTACCATTGGCAGGTTGTCTAAATTCAGAATGATTTGAACTAACAAAAAAAAAAAAAACTTCCACGGTTGAATCTCTTGCGAAGCTATTGTCTAGAAGTTCCTGATGCAAACAATGAAGAACAAAAGTGGGCATCCATTGCTGTTAGAAGTCAACAGTGATAACAAGCTTAGGGCTCTAACATTGGATTTAATATTCTGTGTGAAGTTTGGAGGGAGTCAGGAGACCAATAAAAATGTGCCACGTCACTTCAAAAATATACCGTGCTCGATAACGAGCGCTTAACTGGACGGTTTTCTCGTCCGGTGTCCGCACGGAATAATAGCTCCTAGCATTGAAGATGAAGACGCCCAATACAATTGTCGGTGATAGCAATAAAGCAAGGTGATCATTAGGTCTGGAAATTGATCCACAACAATGTGATTTTGTGTAATAACAATGATGGACGTGAATCATTTTTTAGATCTAGTGATCTTTTTGCTGTTGTGTCACCGATGAATTTATCAGGTGTCTTCCTATTCAATGTTGAAGCCCTGAGATTTTGAACAATAATGGATGAACCACTTCTTAAGATTTTTAAGGAAAGCCTCAGTTTTTGATGAATCAAGTTTTGGATTGGGTATACTCTCTTAATCGGGTCTTCGGAAGGCTGCCGTTTTAAGTGACCAAACCATCTAAGGCGACTCTCTCTAATCTTATCTTTTACTAGAGCTACTCTAACCTTTTTATGCATATGCTCATATCGTATCTTATCTTTAAGGGTAAAGCCACTCATTCACCTGAGCATCCAAGTAGTGTTTTAGTTAAAAAAAAATGAATTAGAAATTTTTGTATTAGTAAGTTACTTTATAAAATAATAAGAAAGGTGACCAAACGAAACTTTAATTGTTATGCTGTACATGTTGTGAATCCCCATAAACCCTTTGTGTAGGCTTCATACTTCTTTCAGCTGAATTTGTAGTGACATATTTAGGAACCCTAGCATCGGATATTTTTGAGGCAAAGAGAAAAAACCTTGAAAAAAATATTAACGGAAGCAAGATGAAAGAAAAAAAAAGGAAAAATTTTATCTGGAGGCATTTTTTTTAGAAAAAAACGTTTTAAATTTTTTAAAAAAGGTGATAAAGGTTGAAGCCTCAAAATCTCATCAAAATCAGTGAGGTGGATTTTTTAAAATTTCAATGACATTAATGACATTTGAGCCAAATGTCATTAACTGCAATATTAAGCAATTATCAATTTGTCTTAACATTCAATTAGAATACCCTCAGATTATGAAGAAAGAAATTGAAGAGAAACATCCATCATTTTATTCCATGCAAAGCTAAATGTACTTCAGAAAATTCGAAGGAAATCAAGCAAAAATATAACATAGATTCTTCCTTTTCTTCCTTGGGAAAGAGTCATTTTTATACTACATCGACTCAAAATGATTTCATGCTTCATGAGCTATGTTATGTCTGATTAGTAATGTAATCTCTTTAATCCTGTTGGGATGCAATGCAAATGAGGTATGGTCTTGAAGAGAATTTGCTGAAAGGAATTCAAGACTAGCAACTTCAAAAATTTCTGTAGAAATCTAAGTTCTCAACTGGATTTTGATGACATGAATACACCTATTGATGAGCCATGATTATTCTAAAAGCTCTTTCTTGCATAGCTTTATTATATACATGATAACTTCATAAAATTATTGTGCTATATATGAAGATAATTTTAATATGATACAATGCTCTAGAATACCTCACTTATAATATGATATGATACATGTGATTGATGATATACTAACGTTATGATGACATGGGTTGACCGTTATGGCAGATTATATAATTGTCCTGATATCCATGAGGACCATTTCCATTGACATAACATGACTTGATTATATATATAGACATTGATAGTATACATTGTTTTCAAAGATATTTCGATTTCGGTAGATGTATGTAAGGATATATGGCTATATATATGATGACATAAATTGCTATGCATGAAGTGAACCATCGAAATAATATAAATATGATATAACTATCTATACAAAGTATAACTTTAATATGATAGTTTTTGTTGTGATTCCACAGGATAAAAAAATTTATATATGATTATGACATAATGATCTTGATCATGGCAGCATTGTATATTATACATATATTAGAGTAGCATAGATAATAATTTATTCAACATATGATTGGCTTTCATTATTCAATTAATAATAGCATGCATATTGTTCTATTTTCTTGCATTGAATAGTTGTAGGTTCTTAATTTGAAACCTATTGAGTTGTGGGCTTACTCTTTTATATGTTTTAGGGAAGAGTAAGACACAGATGGAGCAGATCTAAAGATTTATAGTTAGATGTATTTCTTTTATTTTTAGATGAATTCTTTTATTATCATGGATCAAGTATATTTTGCTGAATTGATAGAAGAACCATGATTATTATATAAAATATTTTGATATGAATTGAGCTGAGATGTATATGTTTATATATTGGATGATGGCTTTCGTTTATATTATTTATTGATGAATTAGTGGCTCTTATATTATATAGATGATATAAAGAAATTCTCTCTAATAAAAGATCTTGGGCAAGTATGTTGTCACACACTAGACTTGATATAACCTATGAAGAAATCTAGGTTATATTGGGTTGGGTCATAACATCATGGTCGGGTGATAATTGTTTGATGATGGTGACGTGAGTTCTATAAAATCTTAGTGGTGAATACATCAAAATTGGTGTCCCCTTAGGGTGGTGTATATGATAGTGGGAAAACAACATATTCAATGTTTTAAATATGATGTTGAAAATTTTGGGCTATAAAGGAGTAAGTTTTTCTTATAGGAAATGATTGAAAAAACTTTAGATCAAATGTTTGGGATGCAAAGGAATTAATTATGGTATTTTTATGAGTATTTAAAGAGTTATGTTATTTTTAACCCATTTAGTGATAATTTATTGATAATAGACAATTGTTTTCTCTATAATGGGTTTTTGGCTAAGATATCTTAGGGTTGATGGGTATATTACCTTGGAATGTTGTGGGGGTATGTGGGAGAATGTGTTGGAGAGTTTTAAAGAGGTTGTGGGTGACTTGGGTTAAGGGGGGGTTGGGTTTAGGTTGGTTGAGTCTTGTTTTTGGGTGATGAGAATTGTGTTAAAAAAAGACGTGTAGGGACAAGAAAGTCAACTAAAGGATTACTAGTCATAGGAGATTAACCACCAATTTTTGCTAAAGAGTAAAACAACAACCAACCCTTTTTCACATGAAAATCATGTATTTAATAAATCTAAAATGTCCTATTTATAGGCCTTTTCTAAGCCTGGGCAACTTTAAAAACCCTAAGGAGCTAATAAAATATTCTAAGATTGATAAATTAACAACTTATTTTAATATAGAAGGATAGAAAATGAAAGTCATAAAGTAAAATTTAAAGATTTTAAAATTCATAAAATTTGTGCATGCCAATAAATAAGTGTAATCGTTTTAAAATCAAGTAATTTTGAAATCTGCACATCATTGAACATTATAATTGTCATATCTATTAAAGGACATCAAGTTATGCTTCTTAATTATTTTCCAATCATTAAATAGGGATGAGATGTTGTCGATGGAGTTGCTTGGAGAATTATGCATAGTGAATAACCCACATCTTGGTTTAGTGCCTTAGTTTTTGATATTGTACTTGACCTTATATTATTCCTGCATTTACTCTAGTAGACCTCAAAAAATTTCTACTCTACATAGTTAAAACCTAATTATTCATCAATAAGATCAACGGGGAAACTTATTTAACTTTTGGTCATCCAAGTGTCTTTAAAAGAAGGTTGATTTTCTTATTGAACTAAAATTTTTTGGTGATGTGTTTGCCAATGGGGAGAGTTATTCTAATAATTTTATCAATATCCAAGAGTTGTAGGGCATGAGAAACATATAACATTTGACTTATGTTTCATGCAATAGGGTTATGTTATAAATTTTGATGCTTAATCATTTCTTAATAAGATAATATATCCTTTATATTAATTAAGACTTATGTACTTATAAGAAAGTAATTTGAGGAGAAAAGCATTTGATCCAAAATTTTTAAAAATTTTGAACGAAAGGCAAGTTCGGCTGTGTAGCTTATTTTATTTGTTTGTATACACTTAAGGAGAAGTCAAATTAAGACACAATCACATTCATTATATTCCTTAAAAGAGTATTTTAAATTTATAGTATTTACATATTTATTATTATTTGGTTGGATTTTCTTCTTTATCTATTTATGTATATCATGAAAGTTTTGTGTAAAGGTGACTGTAACATCAACAAATTAATGACGTTGATTTCTTTGATTTGTTATCATAAATATATGTGTGTAAAGGTGAGTGTGTTTGCCTAATAAGTTGATTTCTTTGATTTGTTATCATAAATAACTTTAAAAGCTTTTATGTAAGAAGTTCAATACACACACACACACATATATGTGTGTGTGTAAGTAGTATATATATATATCATAAATAACTTTAAAAGCTTTTATTTATATTATATAAGCGAACTCATAAGCAATTAGCTCTATGCCCTAAGTGCTAATATATTTATTAATTAAACACCTTAGTAAGTTGCTTAACGATATATTTATAATTTACATTTGGCCATCTATGTGGATGCAGAGATGAAAATTTTAATTGTTTCCCAAATAATTTATATATTTTTAAAATATTAAATAAATTTAATATACCCATTTGAAACTATTATTGATCTTAACTCATGTAGTGTTATAATTTTTTTGAAGAAAATTTGACTATGTGAAAGGCATTATTAGTTTTTAAATAGAAGAAGTGTGATATTTTGGAGAACATATAAATAAGCAAAAAAATCTTATCATGCCCATGAAAAGTTCTTGTAAATCCTAAAATGAAATCCATAGAGATGTTCTCCCAAGATCGATAGGGGACCGAAAAATTAATGTACCTACCAACTTTTTGTGTAGTTATTTTGGTAAGTTTGCAAGTGAAATCGTGGATAATGACACATTTAATATCTCTGGTAAGGAAGCAAAAAAGCACTTATTATGTTAACTTAATGGTTTTATCATTTCCAAGGTGTTATACTAGATTTAAATGAAGCTTATTGATAAGAAAATATTGAAGAGATGCTTTATGGATATAAAATTTGTTTTCTCGATAAATCTAGATATAAATAAGATTGGATTTAGGTGGAGATGGGGTACATGCCTCTTTCAAAATTTAAAGATATCTTTATATTTTCCTTGCGCAAATATAATTTTCATAAAAGTATTTAATTTATGCAACCTTTAATATTTTCAGTTTTATAGTTATACATATCTCTTAAAAAGTATTGATAGTACTTTTAAAATAGTCAACTTGTGCCCCCCACTAAAATATATTTTTGGCTTTCAACCATAAAAATAAAAAAGGGCTGGTCAGAGTAAGAGGGTTATCTTACTAATTGTGATTAAGAGAATGAAACTCAAAGCATTCATTATAGTTATCTTTTATTTTTGAAAAGTTAGGAAATGATAATTCTAAAGAGGAGATAACTAAGCTGGCTCATGATAGGGCATCAATAGCTTTATTCTTCATACCCAGTTTGTATTCTAAAATGAAATAGTCTTGAAATCTACCTATTTGATGAAAATTAATTTTGAATTGGATTTTGATAAACTTAAGAGCATGATTGTTAGAAAGCGAATAAATACATTATGTAGTGGATAGTGTCTCTTGTGTTTTAAGGATTAGATGACGATATCGAGTTCTCCATTATAGGTAGAGCGGAATAATTTGAACTCATTAAATTTTGTACTATAGTAAGTAATAGAATAATTGTCTTGATGATGAACTTTACCTATGTATATTCTAAAGGCATCATAAGAGACTTCAAAGGCCATGACAAAGTTAGATAACCTAAGGATGATATTGGTCGGAGGCTTTATGATAAGATTGATGGATAAAAATGATAATGAATGATTATTTTAAGTTATGGAGAAGTGATATGGAGTTTATGGTGGAATGATGAGGGGCTTTGAATGGCATGGTTGAGAAAAAGGCAAGGCTAGCTTAATTCAGGTTAGTTTTGAATTGATTTGGTTTAACAATTTATGGAATGATTTAATGAAGGATAAATAAAGAGGAATGGATGTGGAGGGTTATTTTAACGTATGAAATTATGACTTGAATCTCTTGGTAAAGTTTCATAAGGTTTAAGTATTTATGTAGAGGTAGAGAGCAAGATTAGGGGCAAGGGAGCCTAAGGTCGAGGAATTCCAACTATGATTTTGGTTGATTCTAATGTCTTGAGTTACGGATGGATGATCTTGAGTGATGGCTAGGTTGTAGAGAAAGATACTAGGCATATTTGAAATGATATTTAAGAAGAGTAATAATAAGCATAAAAGATAACTAACATATCTCCCAAATGTTAGTAAAGATAGGCCACCAAACTCTAAATCAAAAGAGAATAACTTTCTCAAAGATGTTTGTTTTATCATTAAACAACTGAAAAATTTTATGACATAAAATCACAATTTATGGAGTTATAATCACTTCTATCATTAAAAAATAAGAGAGAAATTTTGAGTGAAAGGGAGTGGGTGGATATTAATAGAGGAAGTAGCAAATTATATCTATTAATTCATATTGTACCCATTAAATGGCTTGGCTCTACATATTTTATAAGATAAAAAATCAAATATTTTAAATGATAAATTTAGAATTTAAATATTAAAACTCGAACTTACTTATTTTTATTGAGTTGACACTTATAATGGGCCTTGATTGGGCTCTTGCTTTAATATTTTTTTGGCTCATCTAATTGAACCTTTAATTTCTTTTTCTTGATTTAATTGATGAGACATATCAAATGATAGGTGAAGAGATCTTGAGAATTTTAATTTGGAAAAAGCTTTTGGCCCCATTAATTGTCCAAACAAATTTATTCTTTTTGAGCATGCTTTTCATTGCGGCCATGATGGTGTAAAAGTCTTTAATAAATCTCATATAAAAGATGGCTAGTCCATAAAAATTTATAACATCAATGTAAAATTTTGGTTTGACCACTAAATAAGTGACCTAACATTAGTAGGGTCAGGTTGGAGTCCATGGGTAAAAATGATGAAACTTATGATTATAATTTTCTCTATGTAAAAATAATTTTACTTATTAATATAATTTTTTTTAGATACAAAGGTTTTAAGCACAAGTCTGGGATATCATAAATGTGTTTTTTTTATTCATGTTATCAATAAAAGTATCATAAACCATAAAAAAAAAAAATTATGAATGTTTTAAGTCCTTTATTCATTATTCTTTTGAAGGTGCTAATAGTGTTATATGAATGAAGTGCATAACTAATCAATTATATAGACAATTTAGTATCTTAAAAAATAATATTATATCCATCACAAGGTCTAATCCTACACTTCTAAAATTACTTTTATGGAAAAATAATAAATAAAAATAGGATCAAGCATGTCATCAAGTGTAGGGATTAAGAACCTAAAGTTGATTTTGATCTTATTTATGGCTCATATATATATATATATATATGGTGTGTGTGTGATTTTTTAAGCAATAAATATAAATGTATATTGATGTTTTGATCAGTAACATTTGGTGAGGGGCAAACTAGTTTATAACCCTCCATAAGAGGCTTATTTAGATGATAAATATGCTAGAGGAGTTGATTTGGTGGTGGAGTGAATGTTTGGAGTGCAATAGGGGTTAGCTTAGGGTTTGGGATAGAAAATTCAATTAGCAATAAGCTAACTTCAAATAATTAGATACCCCTGAAGACTCATCAAAAAATCATCACACCACTTGTAAAAACTTTATTAAGATTGTTCGTAGAAACATGCCAAGTTTATGGTAATTATCGAGTAAGAGGAGAAAGGTGCTAGTTATACGTACAACGCTAAGACGTAGAATCAAATCTCTATCGCCGCGTAATTTCTAGCCCGCAATATATATATATATATACCTTCTCCAAAAGCCATCTTCTTTTAGTGTGAAAATGACAGGGATAACATCTAAATTAAAGCTCTCTTATAAGAAATCCTTCTTAAGACCATCCCTTACTTAACATTATAATTTTTATGCTAAGTAGGGTTCATCTTTTAATACGGTGGGTTAGATAAGTTAATATGTGGTTAGATTAGTTAACTTAAAAAGGATATTAGAAATTACAATATAAGTATGAGTTTCTGAATGATTGGGATTATTATCTTTAATATATATAATAAGTGCAACATAAATTTCAAGCAGAAATCTTTTCTTAATCTTTAAACCCTAGTTTCTCAATAAAATTTTTCGTGGAAGAAGGCATGTCTTTAGAGAAGGCGAAGGATAATGATTTATTTTTTTCCCTCGGGGGGGGGGGGGGGGGGGGGTATTTTTTTCCGGGGGGGGGGGGGTTGGTGGTCGCACCCCAAGATCTAAATTAGAAGAATTATTTATTTTATCTTTTTAAACTTTTATCATAGCTTATATAAATCATCTATATTACTTAATATCCATCCAGAGTAATTAAATATCATATACTACAAAATATTTCACAATATTCATTCACCAAAATCACATTAATAATAATAAGGAGATCACTGACAATCATTAATCTATCAATAGCTCATGACTATAAAAGAATAAAAGAAAATACATAAAGAAAATAAAAAAAAAGACATGAGGATCTCAACCAGTCTCACAACAAACAGTCGTAACCCCTTCCCTGATATGAAATTAGTAAAATCACATAATGAGCTTACAAAGCCCAGCAGAAACCTAAAAATTGCTAAAGCTTTAATTTCAATATAAGATCTAAGAAATCAATATACATTGTCATCTCAATCAATAGAATTACTAGTTTTAAATATTCAATCATCACTCATATGATTCAATATGATCAACAATAAAAAGCAAAAGTCAACATGCCCATGGGCGGATCCCCATTCACTTGAGGGGGGGAAAAGAAGCTGGATCCGCCCCTGAACATGCCTAAATCCATAAATTAATAATAGGTGCTAAAATATAAATACATCTATAATCAATAAATCAATGATTAATAAATTAGTACTTTAGCATGAACATACATGTGTTGATATCATCAAGGTTGTCGGTCTTATTTATCTTATCAATTATTTATTATTATAAAATATATACATGAAATCACTACATATAATGCACACACATCTCTCTATCTTTCAATGCAATCAATACTATTAATGTTATCAATATATGAATTACATTATTATATGATTTAGTATGTATAAAACCCAACAAGACAGGATATCCAGCTTTAATATGATATTTTCATTCATTCCTCCATATTCATTGCATCATTATATTATTATTATTATTATTATTATTATTATTATTATGACAACTACTACTATTATATGTGACTTTTAATAAAACATTAAAAGTCACCACCTTCTACCCATTAGCATAATTGGGCAATAAGTTACAGGCTACAACTAGGATAATTCAACAAACTATCTTTAAAGGAAAGATTGTTGGCGCACCCTCTTGCGTAGGATATTATGTTCTAAGAACTAGTCAATATTAATTATATAATTAACAATCAACCTTCTTTACTTACATGTTGATATATCCTCAAAAAATTATCTTGATCCGACACGTATCTCGTGGCAAAATCAAGCCGGAAACTTCAAAAATTAAATCCGGGATCGATCACCTGAATTCTAATTCCATCGAACTTATAGTCAAATTGAGCGTCTCAGAAATTCAAACTCAATGACACCAAATTCGACTCAATTCGAGCCCAAATGAGTCCAAATCAAGCACTGAAGCGCTATTGAAAAGTTTAAATCACAATTTGAGTTACCAAACAGTTTTCAAATATGACATGCTTATAGTCGAATCGAGCGACTCGACGAGAAGAATCCAACGAGTCCAAGATCGTCAAATTCTAACATCATTCAGATATTCAAATGTCTGACAAAATGTACACGATCAAGGGATTCAATATCGGCCACCCATCCGAATCACTCCACCTTTGTCCCTGATCTCTCACCTATTTACAAGACATGACACTACAAAAATTTATAAATAGACTCCTCATTTCTCTTGAGAGGGGGCCCAAGCAAGAAGAAGATAAGAAGAAGAGAAGGATAGGAGGTAAGAAACTCCTCAACCACTGTCAGAATTCTGCCCGACGCCTAAGTGACGTAAAAATTCTGCCCGGCTTTCACGGGACGCCGGAACTCCACCCGATCTCCAAGTGACTCTGGAGTTTTGTCCTAATATCATCTAACACCGGAGTTCTCCTCGGCCGCCAACTGACGTCGGACTTCTACTTGATGTCAGACCTCAGCTCGTCACCAGATTTCTACCCGACACCGGACTTATGCCAGTTGTTGGACTTTCGCCGGACATATATTCGGTGCTAGATTTCTATCCATTGTTGTACTTCTACCTAAATCCATCCTTCTGACCTCTATTGTCAGACAACGGTCCATCCGACCTCCATCACCCGCTGACTATGGTCATTCTAACTTACGTAGCCCATCAACTACAATCCTTCCAACCTCTGTCGCCCGCCAACTACGATCCTTTTGACTTACGTCGTCCACCGACTACAGTCCTTTCGACCTCCATTGCCCGTCGACTACGGTCCTTTCGACTTAGGTCGCCCGCCGACTACGATCCTTCTGACTTACGTCGTCTACCGACTACAGTCCTTCCGACCTCCGTCTCCCGCCGACTACGGTCCTTCCGACTTACGTCGCCCACCGACTACGGTCCTTCCGGCCTCCGTCGTCTGCCGACTACGATCCTTCTAACTTATGTCACCCATCGACTACAGTCCGTCCGACCAAAAAAATACATCAACAATGATTCTTTGTATTCACATTATGTAATATACTCTATAAGATGCACATCAAGCTAAGACCTTCCCCCAAGGAAGGGTCTCATTTGTAATCGACTGTGAATAATAGTGGAGTCATTCAAACTGAGCTATGCCCCATGGTTTTTCCCCCTTTTCAGGGGTTTGCCATGTAAAAATATTGGTCTCTCATAAATGCTACACCCTCTCTCTTATCTGATTGCGTGCTGAATTTTCGTATAAAGTTAAGACGTTAAATTTTATATTTCTCTATTGCTGCGAATACTCCTGGACGCAACACATGTAAATACTAAATTTATTTCATATCAATTATATCAATCTCACTTTCATATATGAAATGTTAAAATCTATAATTTTAGGAAAATCTATATAATAATTGATAGCATTAGAAAATCATAACTTTCATTTTACCCAAGAAAATTTAATAATATTATAGTCAAAATGTTTATAAAGTTTGTATCTTTTATATACAAAAAGTTATATGATAAAAGTACAATAAATCATGAGAATATATATTTTTATTGATTTAGAAGAGATTAAATTCATCAAACTCAAAATTATTAAGAACTAAATTGAGATTCAGGTTTCTTATAATGATCATAATACTTTTTATAATATAAATGACAAAAAAAGACCAAAACCTACTTTCTCTCTCTTTCCTCTCTCTCCTCTTCCTCTATATTTTCCTCTCTTCTTCTAAGGTAACCACCAGAAATGAAGGAGGTGGCGGCGCTGCAGGCTTTCAGAACTTAGGATTTTATTAAAAAAATTTAAATACTATTAGTAGCATAGCGCCATAACGCTCTGACCTAGTACCAAAGTGCTCCAACCCAACACCACAGCACTCCGACCTATTGCGTATGTTGAATATAAATTTACTATAAAATAGAGGCTTCAATATTATGGTGGTGGTTTCTGGCGTTGCTGTGCTCAAAGGCCAGCGTCTCAATGCTCATATCATAAGCTCGTCACCCTCGTGCTCCAATTCAAATAAAAATTCAAATTTTCATTTTAAAATTCTTTTTTTTTTTTCATATTTCGAGTTGTTATAACTTGTCTGCCTTAGAAGAATGCCACCCTTGATATTTCCAAGAACAAATATAGATAAAACAAATCAATGAAAACAAGATTAATTTGATTCAAAACAAATTCAATTTTATAATTTTTCCGAAACAAAACTGTATGATTAAAAAATAATAAATCAACTTAAATCTTTTCGTCACTTACCACTCAATCACATACTATTCCTATAAATCATTCAACATGCAATGCAATGCTAATCAATTAAAATTCAATTCAGTTGATTAAACATTATACCAGTGCATCCTACAGGTGCATCCCTATCATTCTACTAGCTGGTGCTATTGTTGGTATAGTAGACTATGCATGTTCTCTTTAATATTCAATAACTCCTCATCCATATATCCTGCTCGCAGATCCTACGTTGTTTTCTCTAGCTCCAATAGTCATATGTCTATAGCCTTGCTTGGTTTGCTCTCTTTTAAATCTAGATCCTGTTCACTGTCATTATAGCAGACACTCAGCCATCAAGGGTCCTTGCTGTCCACATCTAAAATACTATCTATTCATCAAAAAATACCATACAGTATGCCTCTTACCACATCAGGCACACTCTGATACACTACTTAGACTTGAGTCAGATCATTACTTGCTGTCCTTCCTCGATGATCTTTGATGAGCTATGCCATTGAGAAGTGTTATATGTGGTGGATGGACTAATCTTTAATATGATAAAATTGATTACCATACTCCTTTTAATAAGCTTTTACCCACCTACAGTACATTTTATTTGTATTTTTTATGCAATGTAAATTTGTTATGATTGTGATGATTCTTATTAGATTAGCAAAATGCAATTATATTTTATTTTATAGCTCTTTTTTGCTAACTCCACGTGTAGCCGCCCCCTTCAATTTTTGTTAGTATAATTGAGCTAATGCTCTCATCGTGGACGTCAAAAATAGCCCAATCGCTTAATCCACGCCATTGCGTTATACAGGCCCACCAGTTGTGGCCTAATTAGGTGATTAGGCTCATGGGCCTTGAATTATCCAAGATGGACGCGAAGAAATATCCAAGGAAACGTAGCGGGGAAACGTTTTTTGCAACCGTTTCCCCCTAATCGATTCCTCGGTGCTTGCCCTAGACGACCTTCGGCGGACTATATATTCCTAAAATCCGACCCTTCTGCGGTTCCAAGTTCTTGAGCTATTTCTCTTCGCTCTCTGCGGCTGACAGAACTAGCCCAAATTTGATCGGACAGGCCCTTTCTTCATTCCTTCAACATGGGGTAAGAATTTTCTGTTCTCTCCTCTGATGTATATTCTCTCACGCTCTTTTGCGCAGTCGTGTAACGGAGTACAGTGAATGAATTGGTTATTGGACTTCGTATTCAGTATCTGATTTTATCTCAGAAAAGAGAAAAGAACTCGTCTTTTTTCTCCAAACAAAAACTTAGATTTGGATCCGATTCTATGCATGCCTTTTGAATGAAATGGGAGCCAAGATATTGTTTTGGAGAAATCCTTAAACTTCTATGCATCGTAATCAATGGTTTATTGTCGTTTTGTGTGATTACATTTTAGTATTTCATACCTACTTATGCGCACTTTGGCCGTCTCTCTTTTCCTACGTTAGTTTTGTTATGGGGGCTTGGGTTTAAGGGTTTGTATTGCAGATTTTCTGGCATTCGAGCTTAAATTTATTTCTTTGTATGGGAAGCAAGTTCTTGCTTTTCAACTGTTCTCTCTTTCAGTAGGGTTGTTGCATCTACTTGCCTGCAAGGAGTTCAAAATGCTATTTTAATTAGTTTGTGATGTGGAGCTCAACTTTTTTAGATTATAGTCTACGGGATATGATAATGCAATTGTTTGGAAGTATTAAAGAAGTCATTCGCTATACCAATATTGATAATAACAGCAAAATAATTTTAGATATCAGTATATTTTATTGCCTTAAGGGAGAATGTTTTTTGCTATTAACTGGCGATGCCAATTTTTGTAACGAGTCTTTTTTGTTTTTATCTTCCTTGGAGAAAATGTTTTTCCTAGTTCGTGATCTATATTGCATTTGAAATACCCAGGAATATCATTATATAAAGTTTTGAAATCATACGAGTACTTCCTTACTTTTCCTTTTCACGTGCTTATGCATGGTTGCCCTGCTGATTAAAAAACTTACATAGCAGTGCCTAATTTCTCATAAGCAAAATTGGCATTATTAACACAACACATTAGAGTCCTCTTCATAGTGCTTCAGTGTTTAGAGTGGTTGGTTTAGTTTTGATGTTGTGCACACTCGCAAACTACAGGGATATGCTAAATTTCATTGACTCATTTATTTGCTTATAAATAGAAAACATATTTTAGAAAATAATGATTTGATCTTTACTCATTTTGAGTGTGAAAATGAAAGCCTCACTTTTGAAGTAAGTTTTGAGGACTTTGAAATCAACGTTGGTGTCTAGTTATGAGTCATGAACTTCATCGTTTTTCAGAAGACGATTTGTAACTTAAATCAACTATCGAGTCTTAAAGATTTGTCATAACTATTGTATTTGAGATGATCTACAAACCGGACAGTGCCTTAGTTGTCTTCATTTAACACACCTGCTATGGATTATATATAATCTGTAAGTGCTTTTGTGGAAGAAGTTTAATGCAAGGATTTTGGTACTTTCACTGGTTGAAGTGTTGCATGATTTGGATTTTACAGATTAATATATTGTCATCATCTTTATTCTGGTATCACACCCATGCTACTTTGAAGTAGTTGTTATTATAGATTTTAGTCTGCACCGAAACAGTATCTGTGATAAGGAAAACAATGAAGAATAAGCAATTATTAAATGTGTGTATTATGTCTATAAATGCCTAGGTCTGAACACCTTTTAATTATATGTTTTGAGTTAATTTTTTTGGGGAAGCAAACACACAATCTATGCTCCATAACTCTCTACCATGGTTCTTATTCGCCATTAGTAATTCTTTCCGGTTTTTGTTTTTAATCTCACCAATTTGTTTCATTCTATGCCAACTTCGGTCTTTATAGTTCCTTTTCTTAAGCACTTAGTTGTGATTTTTAAAAATGATAAAGTTCAGTCTAATTGTAAAGCCTGCCATTGCACTGGTTCACAAAGTCTTGATAGAGTTTTCTCCTTTAGTTACTTATGGTTTGTTTAATGAAGTATGGAGAGTTGTTTGAATGTAAATTATTAGATAACCCTAGTAAATACAAAATTATGTGGAATATTTTTAATTCTTACTTTATGGATGTGATTACTTCAGTAATTAGATATGTTATTATTAATACATATTGGTATTCTTTCATAATTATTTAAGGTTGCTATAATTCTATTTATGTGCACGTGTTTCACTTTTCAATTGTCTAGAATGGGGTTTTGAAGGGTTATTTACTTATTTTTTTTAGTCTTCTTGCTAAATTTTTGGTTGAAATTCTTTTTGTATGCTTATTGACGGTCCTGTGCTGATTCACAATTGACTATCAGTGCTTAACATAATCATAAGCTACATAAATATTGTTGCTTCATGTGTCCGAAGGTTCTTCATGTCTTAATATCATATTGGGCAGGATACATGGTGCATATAATAAGTGTTTTCATGTGCATGTGCTTTATGTGGTGGATCTAGTATAGTTTTACTCTTTGTATTTTATTCATGCATAAATGTGTGTTATTATATTTGAACGCATCTTAGAAATTGTTTTTTTATTAGATTTAAATAAGAATTTGACTCTTAACAAGAAAAAATAGAGAAAATTATTAATATAGTTGGCCCCAGTAGTGCGATAAAGGTTTGATGTTGTTGTTCTATACATGTGCCTTTATGTTCATGTTTGGGCATAGTGTGTGTTTTGTTTTGGCATTTAAAACTGTTGTGATATTTTTTTTTAATCTTTGTGCTCATGCTTCAACCTCTAGTTGACGAACTTTTATTTGGTCCGGTGAACGTACGTAGAGCTACGTTCGGCCGGCACTAAGATCGCAGGCACAAAATGAGAAATACCGAGCAAATACCGAGCAATACCAACAATAACGAGAAATAACATTATGTGAAGACAAAATACCGAGCAATACCAAGTAATCCCAAAAAGTACCGAGTTTTTTCTATGAAAACTTGGTATTTTTTGGGATTACTCGGTATAACTCGGTATTGATCTTCACAGAGCGGTATTCCTCGTTATTATCAAACAATACCTAGCAATACCGACCAAATACCAAGCAAAAATCGAGTAACAATCCTCTGACCGAACGTAGAGCTACGTCCGGTCAGAGGACTTAATAAAAGTTCCTAGTTGACGATTTATTATTCTATGCGGAGTCCGGATGGTGTCCGGAGATCAATAAAAATGCGCCACATCACCCAAAAAAAATATACCGTGCTCGGTACCTAAGCGTAACTGGACTGGAGAACCATCCGATGTCCGCACAGAATAATAGCTCCTAGTTGACATTCTCTGCATATTCAACTCATTTAATACTTTTTTGGTTGCCAGTATTTTATATTTTTCCTCTTAGTGGCAAGTAAAAATTGATCCAGCAAACCTATCATTTATGTTGCCTCTTTTTTAATTTTATTTTTTGCAGGAAAACACGTGGTATGGGAGCTGGACGAAAACTGAAGACCCATAGAAGAAACCAGAGGTGGGCAGACAAATCATATAAGAAAAGTCACCTTGGAAATGAATGGAAGAAGCCGTTTGCTGGATCTTCTCATGCAAAGGGCATTGTGTTAGAAAAAATGTAAGTGCTATATATTTTTTAATTTGGTACTTGCAAAATATTTTCACTGACATGCAAGCGTATGGTCACCACAATAGTGGCATTGAGGCAAAGCAGCCCAACTCTGCTATCAGAAAATGTGCCAGGGTTCAATTGATCAAAAATGGGAAAAAGATTGCAGCCTTTGTTCCAAATGATGGTTGTTTGAACTACATCGAGGAAAATGTAAGCTCATGTTTCCATTACAAGAGTTATTTTTATTTTAGGAGATTGACGCCAAATGATTAAGATTTATTTAAATTTATTTGTCATATCCAACTTTAATTATAACTTCTAGCTCATATCCATGTTGTATCTGTTCTGATTATTATGATGAGAAGTTATTAAAGAGGAATTGGAATTAGGTGAGCCCATCTCCTCTGTTTCCATCGATCCACTTTCATCTTTCCTGCACTGTTGCCAACCCTTGAAATCATCAGCTTTGTCCACCATTCAAGTTGAGGCTGCATTTTACCCATCTCTCAAACAGTGAGAATGGAACTCAATTGTTCTTGATTCCTTCTTCTAGCCACATTTGCGATTCTCCGCATTTCATGCCATATATCCACCTTCCCCCTTGGCCTGATTGTTGATCATCTTGACTTCAAGCATTCCACGGTTCCACCATTGTCACTTCCATTTGATTTTGTCATCATTCGGATCAAAGTTTAGAATGATTGACTATTTTGGATTAACTAGTGAAGATTTTCTTTATAGTCCTTAAAGTGATCTCGATTATATCAATCAGAAGATGGTTCTCATCAATCCTTTTGCTCAAAGCTATTTTCAACTCGTGCGCATTGTTGCTTTATTATGATGAGAAGTTATTAAAGGGGAAGTGGAATTAGGTGTTGAATTTACCAACAGTAAATCATGGAAGAATAGTTTGGATAATGTCATCGTTCTAGATTAATAATGGTGCCATTTTTTTTCTGCAGTAAGTAGTGTGATGTTTGGTTAGTTTTAGTTGATTCAATACCCGAGACATCTTTTCCATTTGTCTCTATCTTTGGGATGGATTTTCTATTCATTTCTCTTCTCATGGATAAATATTGCAACATGGCAATATGTTAGGTGACCCTTAGAGAGTTGTCTTAATTTGGGGGAATTGATGTATCATGATTAGGATTTTCTTATTTTTACATATAATTTCCAGCTTTGATTGTTATTTCTAGTTTTTATTAGATCTATGTGTACAAGAAAAAGAATATCTATGTATATGAGGAGACTTTTGTACTCTGGTTTCAGATTATTGAATGATGAATATTATTTGCATTTCCTCCTAATTAGCATTTAGCCGTTGGCACCTAATATTTTTAGCCGTTGATTTGTTTGAAAGGATTTTGGAAAGAAACACATTGTATTCATCATTTAACAATTCCAAGCTCTAGGTTGAAGATCTACTTATGTAGAGGGAGCCTTTTGCTTATTATATATACGTTCAATAACATTAAAAAATATAATTAAGCAAAAATTGTAAATAAATATACATAAATTTTAATCTTGCTGCATCAATTCCCTCGCGATTGAGAAAAATAGGTCACTAATTATATTTTGATGTTGTGCAACATTTATCCTGAAGATGAGAGAAATCCAACTCATGGTAAAATTCATCTTGGAGTGAAGAGAAAAAGTGGAGAAAGACCCAAAAAACAATACTAATGTACAAATTTTGCAGTGAGAAAGGTCGCAAGCAATGCAGTGGAGTTGGTGATGTGATGTGAAGGTGAGGTTAGGGATGGAGGAGTGAATGAAGGGATGAGACTGCGGCGCAAGACCAAAAATTATTGAGGGGATGGGCTCTTTTGGGGGTCGAATATGAGTACAGACGTGGGTGTGGGAACAGAAATATTATTCTGTGCGGAGACCGGACGCAGAAGGTCGTCCGAAGACCAACTATAATGCGTCACGTTCAGTGGTATCGAGCTGTAGTACCGAGCACAGGTGTGATGTGATACATTTTGGTTGGTTTTCGGATAACGTTCAACGTCCGCACAGAATAATTAATCGTGGGAACGAGGGAAATTGTTACTGGAGCAGAATGGAGCGTGCAATTGTTACGGTGTGGGTTGAGGGATGGATGGATCTAGGATGTGCGAGGGATCATTGGTTGGAATTTGAAGGTTTTGATAGTGTGGAGCAGCTCTTATACTGAACGATTGAGTAGTAGTAAATTGCTGAAGGCTCAATTGATCAGTGGATCTAATACCTCTCTACTTGATAAGTCAGAGGGTAAAAAACATGTATTCGAGGAGGAAACGAAGAAAAGAAGAGAGAATTGCAAAGGGAAACTGCTGGAGACCAACATAAATTTTTGATGAATTGCAAAATTTATTAATCATTCAATCATCTCAGCCCTTGGCCAAATTTCTTTTCATCTAAAAGAGCCTGTCTTATTTCATAAAATCTAATAAAACCTGAAACTAAATTTTAAATTGGAAATTACATACAAATTTAAATACATTATAATCCTGCTGCATCATTTGTTCTTGGTGTTCTAAAGAGCTCATAAATACTGATTTGCATTATCATTTTGTGCAGGATGAGGTGTTGATTGCTGGATTTGGTCGTAAGGGGCATGCAGTAGGAGATATTCCTGGAGTTAGGTTCAAGGTTGTGAAGGTTTCTGGTGTGTCCCTCCTAGCTCTTTTCAAGGAGAAGAAGGAAAAGCCCAGATCTTAAAACTGCTACGTGCTTCATTTATTAGCATCTTTGTGATTGTGTACTTCTATGATCTAGCTTTTCCTTGAGATCTATCTTCTTCGTTAAAGCAGACAGCTTTGGACCCTTTCTTCTCTTATTTGAGCAGCTGCTAGCTTATGCTCAGTTTGTTTCTTGACGCTTCGTTGATCCATAAATAGGAAAATGGCATTTCAACTTCTTTTCAAATTTGTCTTTGATCTGCTTTTATATATCTTTTTAGCATTACTTGCGGAGTCTGGATACGTCCATGTCCTAATAAAAACGCAACACATGTTTTTGTATATAGTGTATATTATATATAAATTACAAAATTATGTATATAGTATGTACAAATTTATATATTATATATTGGAGTCCGGACGTAACTCTATGTTTGCACTCCGCACCTAATAATTTCTAACTTCCTGTATGGCATCAAGTCTATATTATTATTATTTAAATAATTGTGCTGTTTATTAACAGGAATTTGCTTTAGTGTCATTGTTTTTAATAGTTACTGCGAGCTAATAATGATGGAAGCTGGCCATTTTTTGCCCCTTAAGTTCTTGGCTATTAGGATCACAATTGAATTGCTTCCAGTTTGATCAAATTATCAAGCCTAATAATACATACTTGACATGGCAACCAAGATTTCAGCCATAGAAATTGAAGCTTAGTGCAAAAGACTTGAACTGTGTAGTGAGAATGCAAGCAAATTAGCTTTGGTGTTTGTGATTAAGTTTTGCTTTGTTGTTTTAGTAGTTTTGCTGTTTGGTTTCAAGAATTTAAATTATTCAGGTGGAGAATTAACATGGGTTTTTCAGATCATGTTTGTTTTTATTATTTTTTAATTTAATTTAATATTGTTTATGTTATGATACTAAATAAAATATGTTTTGTATCTTAAAATTTTATTGTTTTTATTCTATTAAATATTGAGAGAGAATCATTACAATGTTCAAGCTCAATTCCTCATCTCTATGTGAGGAACTTTTATTTGGTTCGGTCACAGGATGTAGCTCTATGTTTAGCTGCTAGTAGAATCGCTTCATGCGTTTTCACTATTTATCGTGCGCCCCGACAATCCGACCTGGAACGGACTCAGGATGGCTCAGTTTCTCAATTTTACTAGGTATTGCTCGGTATTACTAGGTGTTGCTAGGTATTGGTCGATTTTGCTTTGCAATAGTCAATACCAAGCAAATACCGAGTAATATCGAGTTGTACCGAGTTTTTTCTAGAAAAAATCGGTAAAACTCGGTATTACTCGGTATTTGCTCGGTATTGGTCTTCACAGAGCGGTATTTCTCGTTATTGCCATGCAATACCGAGCAATACCGAGTAATATCTCGCAATACGTGAACATAACATTCTCGGGTTCCGATCCGGGTCAAGTTGTCGGGCCGCGCGGTAGAGAGTAAGAGCACGTGGTGATATGTTATTGGCGGCCGAACGTAGCTCTACGTCCGGTCAGAGGACGTAATAATTGTTCTTATGTGAGAGTTTAAATTGGCCCTTACTCTTTTTAAGGGATTAAATTGGTCCCTCAATTATTTAAATTGTTACTTATTTGGTCCTATCATGTAATGAAAAAGTTAATAGTGTTAAGTGTGAGGGTAATTTAGTCTTTTTTAATTAAAATATTTAATACATGAGATTGAGTAGTTATTATAATTTTTGAAAAAAAATGTTAAACTTTCTTTTAAATAAAATTATAAAGAATTTTAATTTTACTAATTTCACTATTTTTAAAATATTTATGTACGTAGCAAACAATCAAATTTGTCATTTCTTTACTAGTTCTACAAATGCATGAAAAGCTTAACAATTACATGAAATTAAATTTTTTTTGCCATTGTTTCAATACATACATTGTAGTTTAAATAAACAAACAAAAAATTGCTAAACAAAAATAAAAAATACATTTCATTTAATATAGTTCAATTAAAATACATAAGTTTGTTCATCCTCCATATAAAAAAGTTTGGAGCCAAAGATAATGCTGTAAATTATGTCCATTTCCCATATAAGATATCACTAAATAAAATCAAAAATACATTTCATTAAAGCTTGTTTGTCCCCCATTGAAAGCAAAAAAAGCATGCAATGAATCATCAATAAAATTTGGATATGTCATGTGCTTCAAATGGTCCTTTAATGAGATTTTTTTCCTTTTAGAGGTGTAAACATACAGAAAAAAAAAGATTTGATTAGATTGACATAGCAAAAGAAAAAGTCAATTATAGCAATAAAAAGTAAAATCAACATACTAAAAGTATTGTATTTGAAGATCCTTGAGTGAGAACTTCCAAAGTAGGTTTAGTTTGATGTCAACACACCAACAACTCCGAGGGCTATTAAAAAAAAAAAAACATTTTTAAATAAAAATCATTGTCAATGTAAATAAAATTGAAGGGATGATATGGCTCACCATGACAATCAATGATTGGACAACCTCCTGGACTTCGCCATGTCCATCTTCACTATTCATTCTCTTATCACATGTTATGTTGTTGTGTCCACTTTTCTATATTTATGACAATGAAGATTAACATTTGATCTCCCTCCTATCTTTTTGGGAGAGTGAATGTAAAGCTTCCTCATCGATAGTTCTGATTCACAACTTCGATGGACTTCCTCTCTTTGCTTAATTATATTTTGGTGGCAATGGTGGTACCCTATTACTCATTGGCCATTCATTAACACCATTCAAAGGCTTTATATTACACTCATACCTTATCATATAAGTCTCTGTTGTGTAGTTGGGATGAATAAAATCCTCAGTCTCCCATCATCATATGAATTGCAGTGTAAGCATCTTCACATGAAATTCCACTTAACTCCGACATCCAACATGAACAAGATTTTAAGTTCAAGTTCACCTTATATTGACTTCCATGCATTAGTTGTTATCATCTGATTTATAAACTATGCAAGAACCCGCTTTATGCATATCTTTTCCCACAATTTCCTTAATTATAGACATAGCTTTCCATTCCAATTTAATGCCTTCTCCTTGTTCTCCAACATTTGTGATATAACTATAGCTCTAATACTTTCAAGCATAGACATAATGGATAATTCTCTAGCATCAAGAATGTAGGAGTTAGGACATTCACATATATTGTTTAGCAAAGTGTCACATTTATGTATAAAATTGAAATGAGACCTGGACTACTCAGATGGAGGCTTCTCATGTAACCATTTAAATGATGCCACATTTAAGTTCTCCAACTCTGAATCCTGAACTTGAATTGGTTAAGGATGTTTGCCTTTGCTACTGCATATAAGGTGTTCTTCAGAGTCATGCTAGTGAAGCCAACCAATTTGAAATTTTTATGCAAATGCCTTATACAGAGTCTATTGGTAACATAAGGTAAAATATTCTCGAAAGCAAGTACTAATCCTTTTTGCTTATCTGAAATGAAGGTATACTGTTGCCGATTCACCAAAATGTGCAAGTCTTTTCCTAAAAAACTCAGAAATCATTCCCAACTACCACTTTCTATCTCAACTACCGCCCATGCAATAGGAAATATGCTATTGTTAGCATCAAGCCCTACGGCTGTTAACAGTGGGCCACTTTGTTGCCCTTTCAGAAAACATCCATCAACACCAATAATTGGCTTACATCCTGATAGAATGCCTTTTTTACATGCATCAAAGAAGACAATGTCATAAAAATCTTTTCTCCCGCATAAGTCTTGGTCTTTAGTTGTAAGCATATAAATTGTAGATTCTGAATTACTCCCTAATACTCAAGATAATAATCCTAAATTTTGCTAAACTGAAAAAGGAAGAATTCATTCTTAATATTATAACCTAACCTTCCGTTACTCACACTAGACAAGAGCAACATGTGAGTCACTATTGATTTTGCATGCAAAAAGAAACCATGCTCTAAATTCTTCTAGTACAGTCGTGCTTATCCAAAGCTCAGAAATTTTTTTTTAAAAAAATTTATTACTTTAAGAATAAAAAAATGTATGAAATCTCTTATAAAATGAATTTTACCTCTCTACACATAAATTCAATATAATTTCATAAACTTAAAAAATTCAATATAATTTCATAAACTTAAAAAATTCAATATAATTTCATAAACTTAAATAGAATTGATATCCATTACACAAGTTAATTAAAAACTTGACCTGATCAATTACCAAGCAATTCCTAATCGTAACTGACTTTCTTGGCCAAAATAGAGCTAGATAAGATGTCCAAAGAATCAAGTAAAATACAGGCTCCACAAAGTAGTTTGTGCACCCAAATAATCGTCAACATTCACCTATGGAAGTGACGCACTTGCAATGCAGATGACTGTGACGCACTTGTAAAGCAGATGACTGTGCCGCACTAGTTAGCAGAGAAATCGACATATGTGAAAGTGAGGCACCTACAAAAATGAGGCACCCGTAGGATGCGGACGATTGTGCCGTATTGACCTCATTTTTGAAATCAATCACTCACATAGCCTTATTACATATTTCCTAGGTCGATACACTCTTTATGCACGTTGCGTCGTTGTGTCTGGTGAATGGTTAAGCCGTACATTCTTACCTTGATTCGTTGTCGGCTTTGGGATTTATTTCTCTTAGTCATACATGGTTTGCCTTATCTTTAAAAATATATGTGATCGGGTCGACGTTAGTTTAACGAGTGGTAAATAAAAGGAAAAAGCCATATATTCAATATTTTTTAAAATTTAACTTTAATACAAAATGAATTTTATCTAACTCTTTTCATACCCCTCCATATCAAGTAAGCCTCAATCCAATGGTTCACTCTATCCATTTCCTCCAAGCACCGCTCAACTAAAGAGATTGGTGTGCTAATCTATCCAAAATGCACGTTTTATGGCGGGTCTCGTCCGTATAACATTTTGAAAGGAGTCATCTTGGAGGCATAGTAGTACGATGTCTTGTACTAGTACTCCTCCCATACTAGCCACTTAGCCAACAACTGAGATGTTTCTAAAAGTTCGTTAGGAATGTTAAGCCCTTATGAATTATCCCGAGGCTAACCAAGAGAGCGATTAATTGGTGTTTTAAATTTTTTTTCAAACATAATTCATGATCTTAAACCAAATTAACATTCACCACAAAAAATTAAAGTGCGTAAATTAAATGCGAAAAACAATAAGAAAGAGCTCACAAGATTTTATAGTGGTTCTGTCAACTTGACCTACGTCCACTCCCTGGAGCCTCTCCTCTAGGTATTGCACTAAACTTAGTATCTCTCCTTTGCCCCCACATCATGTCGGAGAAGCCTGTACAAAACTCCTTTCTACCGACCCCCTTGGTGAGGCAAAAAATTCAACTCCTTTCGCTTCCTCCTGAACCAGACAGAGAACCCAACTCCTTTCGCTTCCTCCAGAAGCAGGCAAAGAACCTCGATCAATCGATGAAGTAGACATCTCTAGAACCTCCAAGGAACCAGGAATGACGACTAGAGAAGACGACTCGGATATTTGCTTGGAGCAACCTTTGTGAAACCCCTCACAAATCTCTCTCTCTCTTTCTCTCTCCCAAGCTCTCCCTCTCCTCTTGGCTCTCTCAAGTCAGGACAGTAGCAAAAGATTACATCTTGAGTAAACAAGAGATCTTATATAGAAGGGATTTAAATTTGCCCTAATTTGCAATTAATTGACAAAGATCATCCAGGACGATCGACGGATCGTCCTGTACGATCAGTACAAATTTAGCTCAATCAGCTAGAATGATCTGGGGAAGGATGGACGATTAAAAGGTTTATTTATTTTGATCATCCATGATGACATGACATCATCCTGTACGATTAGTTCAAGACGTCGAATATTATCCATACCATCGCTATGTTCGGCCAGACTTTACCTGTCTGGATGATGAAAAAAATAACTTATCATCCAAAATGATTTCATAATCATCCTGCACGATTAGTTCAAGATATTGAATATCATCCAGACCATCGTTCTGTTCGGTCAGACTTTACATATTTGAACGATGAAAAAATAACTGATCGTCCAAAATGATTTATAGATCGGCCTGTACGGTTAGTTCAAATCAATACATATCATCTAGAACATCATTCTAGTCGTCCAGGAAGAAACTAAGGTTTGTTTAACTGATTATCTTGGACGATTCTGCGATCGTCCCGGACGATCTTGCGATCATTCCGGATGATATGATCGATCAATCAAATTTTAATTTCATTCCTTAATCTTCTGAATAATTTAGACATAATTGCAATATATCATCGAAGATTATATCTTGGAGGATGTCCAAAAATAATAACATGCCTAAAAGAGTTAGCAACTGATTCTTTCTGATTTGAGTCTATCATCCAGGATGATGATAATATCGTCTAGGATGATGTGCTTAATTATGTCTGTCTTAACTAGGATATCCTAATTAGGGTTTTTGTTTTAAATGATCATCTAGGATGATTTTAGATCGTCCCGGACGAGATGATCAAAAATAGAAAACTCTAAAAATAGACATAATTTTTCCTTTGAGTGTGTGTGTGCAAGGTTACTTAGCATCATGACCCACTTAGTTACATTAAACTCAAGAAAAAGATAAAAATACTTAACAAATACTTACAAACTGACTCAATCTTAATCTACCCAATTTTAAGCTATCTTAATTTGTAGTTGACCTTATGGACTGAAATATTAGTAGGCATGATAATCGTAGAAAAATATAAGAGTAAAAAATATCTGTTATCATCAAAATTATAATATATGAATTCATATTCATAACATTTTCTAAAGCAAGACACCATAAGTAAGTCTCAAGGCTCATGTTTTCTACCTATGTCTGCCTGTCTGTCTAAGGGATACTCCTCTTCACCACTATTCCTTGTAGCCAAAACACTTTATCTCAATTTGAGACTATTGACTCCAGAATCCCATTCAACCTGACCACCTCCCTAATGAATGTTGTTACCACTGTAACTATTATGTAAGGATTTTGTAAGGGAATAAAATGAGCATACTTGCTTAGTCTATCAACCACCACTAAAATCACCATAAACCCCTTAGATTGGGGTAGCCCATCTATGAAGCCCATGGTGACCTCCTCCCACACTCAGTATAGAAGATCCAGGGATTAGAGTAATCCCTCTAGCATTATAGCCATGTACTTGTTCCTTTAGCATACCTTACTCCTAGTCACTATCTCCTCCACATCCTTATATATGTCATTCCAATATAATTCTACTGCCAATATCCTGTATATATCATTTACCTTAGAATGGCCTCCAATAGCGCTCCCATATAATCCCTGCAATAGGCGAGGAAAATGAACTGAGGTCGATGGCATCATAAACCTCCCTTGGTATAGTAGTCTCTTTCCCTCTAGGGCAGAGCCTAGGTGGCTGCTCTCATCTTTCAGTATATCCATCCTAATCTTTCTCAGCTTCTCTTCATTTACAATATCTTCTTTGATAGCCCCTCAATCTTTCATCAATGATAATGAAATAGCCATCTCCTAGAGCTCCCCCATATATCTAGATAAGGCATCATCCACCTTATTCTCTAATCCCGTCTTATACTAGATCTCAAAGTCATAGCCCAGCAGCTTGGATAACCACCTATGATGCACCTTAGTTAGCATTCTCTTCTCAAACAAGTATTTGAGCTAATCTAGTATGTACTGATAATGAAATATAAACCCAACAAGTAAGGTCGTCACTTTTTAATTGCTAAAATGATGGACATCAACTCTACCTCAAAGACTGACTTTAGCCTAGCTCTTATTGTCAATACTTAGCTGAAGTAGGCTATAAGTATGTGATTATGCATAAGTACTGCCCCCAATATGTATCCTAAGGCATCAGTCTCTACAACAAAAATCTGTCTGAAATTTGGTAGGGCCAACTCTAATATTATGGTCATGAATTAATGCTTTAATCTCTTAAAGGCTCAGATAGCTGTCTCTACCCATAAGAAACTATCCTTCTTGAATTGCTCCGTTAGTGGCCATCCGAAGGTGTTGTATCCTCTTACAAATTTTCTATAATATTCCATCAACCCTAAGAAATCCCTCAGCTCTCTTAAGTTCTTAGGTAGAGGCAATTTTAGCATTGTCTCAATCTTGGCCTGATTGACAGCTACTCTCTCCTGAGATGCCACATGTCCGTAGTACTCCACACTGACTTGTACAAAATAACACTTCTTTAGGTTGGCTCTCAGTTTCTATTACTGTAGCACCCACAAGACCACCCTCAAATGTTCCAAATGCTCCTCCTCTATTCTATTGTACACTAGGATATTATCAAAGAAAACTATTACAAACTTATGGTGGTACAGTCTGAATACTCTGTTTATAAGGGACTAGAAAGTAACAGGGGCATTGGTGAGGCCAAACAACATTACTAAAAACTTATAGTGTCTCTCGTGTGTACTAAATGCAGTATTTTGGACATTGTCCTCTCTCATCTTGATCTGATGGTATCCCAACTTTAGATCCATCTTGGTGAACACCACTGCAGCACATAGCTCATCAAGTAGCTCATGAATCATCGGAATGGGAAACTTATCCATTACAATCTCCTTATTCAAGGCTCGATAGTCCACATAAAATCTTCAGCTCTCATCCTTCTTCTTGACTAGTAAGATTGGGCTAAAAAAAGGCTCACACTTAGCATAATGATCTCCGCCTCTAACATCTTTCAGATCAACTTCTTAATCTCATCCTTCTGAATTTGTGATTAGTGATATGGTCAAACACTAATCGATGACACCCCCTCCCTTAAGGTGATGGCATGCTTCTATTCCCTTAGTTGTATTAAGCCTTGAGGTGGATAAAAAATCTCACTGAACTATTGTATGAATGCTTGTATTGAAAGAGGAATATCCCCCCTTTCTCTAGTCTAATCCCTTATAAACTCTGCAGTTCCACAAAAAAAAACCTCCTCCCACCTCCTATATGTTTCAGACCATGGTATTGAGAGACGCCATGGCCTTGGATAACCCTACATCCCCCTAGATCACCATCCTTCTTCCTTCCACCATTAACTTCATTTTCAGTGCTCCCCAATTAGCTTTGGTATCTCCTAAGGTATGCAGTTACTTCATCCCTAGGATGACATCAGTGCTCCCTAACTCTAATGAGAGAAAATTCTCCCTCACCAAAACCCACTATGCAGTCAATATAACTCCCCTATACACTCTTATACCCACTCCACCTTTCCAGTGCCCATCATCACCCCATAGCCTCTGGTATCCACCAATTATACCCCCAATTGGTTAATGACCTGATTAGAGATAAAATTATAGGTAGCCCCACTATAGATCAGCACCACCACCTCTCTATTTGTTTTTTTATCCTTTAATTTTCTTGGTGTAATTTGAGGTGAACCCACCACTAACTTTATGGAGACTTCGATAATGTCAAGATAAAATCCTTTCTCCTATTGTACCACTGTCTCACTCTCACCTCCCTCTTTAGCTTCCTCGTCATCATAGACGGTGAGAGCTTGAAGAGTTTGATCCTTAAACTTGTGCTCTGGCGTGTACTTCTCATCACATATGAAGTATAATCCCTTCATATATTTCTCTTGTAGCTCCTTAGTGAGCTTCTTGAAATTTCCCCCTAATCCCCCTCATACATGATTCTCTTTTGGGGCCTCACAAAGGCTTCCTAGTGTTGATCGCTTGGGAGTTTAGAAAATAGTAATCATCCTATATGAGCCTCATGAACTGCTGCCTTTAACCCCCCTCTCCTGGTACCTTTGGTTCTCCACTAGCTGAGCTAGCTCTATAGCCTCTCCCAAGTCACATAGCCTCATCACTCTAACAGTCGCCCATATCTCTGGCTTGAGCCCTTTCATGAAGCTTCCCTCCAGCACAATCTCAGAAAGTTAGGACGTTCTGCTAACTAAGTACTCAAATTTGTCATGATACTCCACCCTGTGTTAGAGCAAAGAATTGCTCATAGAATCCCCCTCCCTTACTGGTTCGTAAATGTTGCAGTAAGCAGTTCTTAAACTCCCTCCAAATTTGAATAGGATACCTCATGTCTCTCCAATAGTACCAGGCTAATGCATTTCCCTCCAAACATAGGCCATCTGCCATTAATCTCTCCTCCTCTGTTAATCCGTTGATGACAAATTATATTTCTACCTTATAAATTTATTCATGTGTGTCCTCTCCCTCAAAGATAAACATCTTCAACTTCTTTACCCTCGAATCACCTCCGTTTCCCCTGAATCCTTCATAGCCTCCCATTCCTCGAAAGAGGGGTGCTCCCCAAGTGTGTAATCCACCCCTTCTTCAAAATCCCCCTCCTTTCAAAATCATCACCCCGACACTTGTAATCCACCCATTTTCTTGTAAAATCAACAACCCTTTATTCATACCCAATACTAATCTCCTCCCTAGAAATAGGATATAATGGAGGCATCTCATCTTCTCCATACAAAATCTCCACCTCTTGATTTTCCATCCCTTAAATGGATTAGGGTTTCCTTCACTTCCTAGGTCGCCGGTGGCATCCTTTGTCTCCTATGTCATTATTTCGGGTTTAGCTTCTAGCAACTTCTTCATCATTTCTTCTACGATGGTGAACTTTCCATCCATATTTTCATGGATGGATGCCAATTAGTTTTCAAAAATTGAAACATTTTTCATAAAATCTTAGTTCAATTAGCCTATTTCCCCTCTCCAATACTTTTACTTTCCTTCTGGCCATTAGTACCCTAGATCAAAGCGCTCTGAAATTTGAGAAAAAGGTAGATAAATAACCAATGAAACAAACTTTATTTGATGAAGAAGAACAAAGGCAAGAAAGATATGATGGATCTCAACTCATGGGAAGATCTAGCTCTTCGAATACCTAGCTGGAGGCTAGAGCCTAAACACCTAAGAGAGATATCAAAATTCAGCCAAATTCAAGATAACCCTAACCCTTAACCATCTCATCTATTTAAAGCATACAATTAAAACTCTAATTTACTAAACAGCCCTCCCAAATTCAATCCCTCCTTAACTGCCTCTCCTCTTAAATGTTTTTATTCAAATATTGGGCCTCACAAGGGGGGTTGCTGCTGCCTTGGTCCACCTCCAATAAATCAAAGTTGACTCTTATGTTTATATTATTTACTTAGAAATATTTTCTCTACAATAACATGGTATATATATATCCAAGAGTATCATATCACTTAGATAGGAAAATGGGCTAGTTTATCTTATATCTCCCATTCACTATTGACTTTATTTTTATATAAAAGGATAACAAATAATTTCATATTGTTAAATTTATGTCTTTACATCCTTTATGTGGAGTTTATAATCATAGTAAATGATATAATCTATGATTTTAACATTTCGATCACTCTCTATTTGGCACTTCGTGTAATTAACTTTTTTACTCCTTACACTCTCAATTAATTAGTTGTAGCTACTATTTCGATGGTTAGCAAATGGAGTCGAAATTGTGGTTGCTAAACTAGTGGGTCGTAATATTTCTTATCAAGCTCTCATTGCAACAAAACCGATCATTCTCTTGAATATTTCTGGAACAAATTTGATCATCCCCTCATCATTGAACATGTTTTCATAACCAACCCAACTTTTCTTACTCTTAATGTCTTCTCTAAATCAATCATGATTTCCCAAGAAGATTGATCATTTGCTTCAATAATCTTAGACAACTTTCTTAGCCCTCATGCTTCATCTTCTTCTAGATCAAGGTACTTGTATTTGTATGCCTTGTATTCTAAATTCAAGTGCCTCCTCCTCCCACTAATTGTTTTGGACTCTACATTTCATCTCTATTATTTATCATTTTTGTTGATGGTTTTCTCTTTCTTCCATCATTATTTAATATCAGTGATATCTTTGGTTGAGCCATCCTCCTTGCATTTTTTTTTTACTTACATCTAAGTTTTTGGGTTATGTTTTCTTTGTTTTTGCTTCTTTATGACATGAGAAACTCTCTGATCACTTTGAAATGATATAAATGTTATGGTTTTATCTCAGGACTTATACACTTAAATAGATATTACTTTTCATGTGATTGCGCCCTTCATTAAATATTTGTTTTAATTATATATTCTCTTCCTTTTGAGTCAACTTTACCATTTGCTCCTCTTTTTCCTGAAACTCTTTTATCTACCAATACTTGACTACCCGTTTACTCTCAATAACACCAACCACCTTCTATAGTGGCACCTCCATTATTAGATTCAAATGAGCTTCTACTATTGATGAGTTATTTGATATACATTTACTAATTTTCCTTTGAAAATATAAAAACGAATGTAGTACTCCGTCCATTAACACTTAGATGTCTTTTGAATATCTATTCTCTTACTTTCATATATTTTCTTTATCCTTATAATCTTTATTAGTTCCTAAGATATATTAGGAAGTGTTATTCAATCTTTTATAAGAACAAGTTGTTATTTTTGAAATGTATGCTCTACTGAATTATCATATATGAGATTTGGTTGGCTTCACTTAGGAGGTTAAACCATTTCTTGATGATGGATGTTTAGTATAAAATTTCATCATTGTGTTTCAATTGATTGATATAAGTCTCGAATGTTAGTCAAAATATTCACACAAGTATATAACATAGACTATTTTGATACTTTCCATAATTGTTAGGCTTAACTTAGTTTGAATTCTCCTATTTATGGCCACCGATTAAGGATGACTTATACAACAAAGGAATATAAGTAATTTATTCCTCAATGACAATTTTCATAAGGAAATTTATTTGGAGTAACTATTTAGCTATTTTGCCTCAATGATAATGAAGAAGATTCAATTGTTTGGTCATGAGGTCCCATTTATAGACTATTACAAATCCTTACATTTGGTTTGAATCTACCATGTTCTTCATAATACTATGACTTATAGTAGCATTGCAGATTATTCTATCTTCATTAGGCATATACTAATAGGCTCCTCATAATGGCTATTTATGTTGACAACATTTTACTTTTTGGGAATTATTAAAAAGGACATCTTTGTGGTTAACAACTATCTACAAGTATATTTTCATTAAAGATTTATGATATATGAGATATTTTTGGAAATGCAATTTTCTTGTAATAACTAGTATCTTATTCTGAGAGAATAAGCTATTTGTCTTTTTCAAGAGACTACTTTTCTAGATTTCAAATCCGTCGATACCCATATGAAAACTTGGACAAAACTGACAATGATGATCCATTTTTTGTACTAAAGGTTAATTTAAAAATTCATTTATTTTATTATTAATGGACATGAAAAATATCCTTTGATATACGTATTGTGATCCATCACAAAAAAGGTTAAAAAGATGCATTGCTAAGCATTTCGAGCGTTCATCTCAAAGCAATATCTTTAAAGCATCCTTTCTCTCCCTCAATCTCATACATAATTTGTATGATATTTTTGTTATATATATATATTGCAATAATTTTAGAGATCATGTATCTTTGTATTAGTATATGGTAGTCTTATTCACCACTACTCATGGCATACTTCAAAAAGATGTTAAATCTTATATTTGGGATTGTGAATATGCATAGCACTTAAGTATAGATGTTGTAGTTGTATAAGGTGGGTTTATGAGAACAAGAGGTGTGTAGGCTATTCCACCATCTACAAGAAGGGTTCCCTACCATAAGAAATGAGAGTGGAATCCTAAACAACAAGATATTTAGGCATAGATGTAACCTTCATTTGGTACAATTTTTTATTTTTTTTAAACAATTTTTTAGTACAAAATTTTTTTGAACAAAATTTTTAAATCATAAAAACTACTTTAGTAAGAATTAAGAAAGTCGTGACAAATGAAACTGTAGTCTAGTTGCATTTTCAACTGCATGAAAATATTTATATTGTTGGTATATGTATTTTACTTTTTTGCACATTTAATTTACTTTTTCTAAGCGTTCATGTTTATATGAGAATTTCATAATTGAATGATGATAAGCTAAAATTGAGTTTACTTTTGTAGTGCTTGTATAGTAACATTTATAGATTGAGCTTAGTATCAATGCATGTACACTTATGTATTTCTATAGCTTGGTAATTGGAATTCTTGATGATATATTTTTGTTGTGATTTGATTGAAATTATTATGCTCTCAAGTTAATACACTCACAAAACAAAACAAAACAAAACACTTGCTTTCTTTCATCTCATCATCACATAACCCTACATTTATTTTCTTATATATCTTTGTGCCTTGCTTCAAGTACCTTCCTTATATCTAATCAAACCATCAAATCAGAAGAAATGAATCACCAAATATCCATCAAACACAAAAACCAATAGATGAAGTGTTGCATTGTGTAGTTATTAAGAACAAACCAGTCCTGTTAACCATTTCTACTTGGTCAACAAACAAGTTTTACCTCACAAAACATGATGGTAAACAGATTTCTGACTTCCAGATTTGCTTCATAGTGAAGCAAGTTAGAACAAATGAATTCAGTTAAAATCTAATGAAACTAATGAGAAAAAATAGTTCCTCTTCAGATAATGCAGTGCTTCAGTTGTTGCTTTTATGTCAAATCTTGACCCTCATCTCCTTCAGCTTCCAGCTGCAACTTGTGACCTATTCCACTGCCAAGCAAACTGTTCAGACATCAGCCACAGGAGAAGTATACTTCTCCAACTTAGGAAAGTTATATATTTTTAGCCTGTACATGTATTATTATGTACTACTATAGCAATACATAACTAGCATAAAATCACTACAAATTAGTGGTGGAATTAAAGAGTTACAGGAATATTTAAAAGAAAATTTTCATATTATATATAGCTACACAGTTTATTTCGAAAATATAGATGAATAAGAGAAATCATAGCCCCTGCTTCATTCCAACACCGAATACAATGAGAATATCTCATCTATAATTTGTTGGCACTAATATGACTATTATTTGTACCTGTGGGGGGTGGAACAATTTTGGGTTTGGTGATGATGGCGGGGGTGGCGGTGACCAGACCAGTGGTTGTTTGAGGGAAGAAGTGCGTTGCGGGGAATCCCATGCTTTGAGATTTGTGGTGATGATGATGATGATGGAGCTGATACATCGGATACACGGGCATCATCGTGTTCGGGGACGCCATTCCTCCATGATATGAGAAATGAGTTGGGAGATATGTTCCTCCATAGCCAGCATTGCTCAGCTTCTGTATCATCCACCCAAAAGCATTAATCAATGATTCCCAAAGTAATGGAAGCAAACATTTTCTGTACTGAAATGAAAGAGAAGTATAGAACTGAACGAAGAGTAAAAATCAGATATAGATCTGCATTAGCTGCAAATTGGGCTTCATCCATAGCACTGTGAATATATTTTTGTTAGCTCTTTTTTTCTGCCTCAAGCAGTTTGAAAGTTGTCTAATGAAGTGTAATCATAGTTATTTTTAAAACAATATGATTAATGCTTTTTTTTATCAGAAGTTTTTTATGATTAAATTAATGCATGCTTTTATAAATAATTATGACTAAAATGTTTGATCACAATAATGCTTGAGAGTTTGCAATTTAATTCATTCAAAGTCCAAAAATAAATAAATTCTAGTACAACTAATTAATAATCTAGTGAAAGATTGAACTGTGAATAGAACTAGTTCGCATTCAATTATAATATGGATCAAATTCGAGCACAAGTTGATTTGATGACTTGTTGAGCTGGTTCATTATGAGTATTTTGATTAAAGAGATAAATTACAATCCTAATTAATTTTTATGCAAAAACTTTATGCATTAATTCACACTAGTCTTATCATTAACAACTAATCAAGTTTAGCTATTAATCAAGCTTGAATTATCAAGTAGGGCTCAAGCCTATATCGAGCTTAATCAATTAATTTAAAGCTTGATTATCAATTGAGTTGAGCTCAAGCTACAACTTAGGCTTCATTTGAGACGGCTTTCTTACTACTTCTTAAAGCAACTTTTAAGTCCAAAAATTAAGTTTTTTATACTACTAAAAAACCGCTTTAAGAAGCAGTAAAACGTCGAGCCAAACAAAATCTTAAAACATTGATTTGGCTCAAATCAGCCTCATGGATCCAAAATTCAGTATTAGGATGCAGGGGATTAAATTTTTTATATTGAAAACTTCTTATAGGTGACTACCCTTCCTAAGATCTCACCATGAGCAAGAGATACCATGTGTAATCATATTCATGTGAGCTTACTCATTAGACATAACAGCCTTTCTTCTAAATTTTATACATTCTATGTCTGAAACTCTGAATGATCAGCTAAAAAATACAAAAGACAAAGGTAGAATTCTTCGTTTATTTATTTTGGTAGACCCACAGGCCACATGCATGGCCATGATGGACCCAGCCATCAACTATGTACAGGTAACATATCATAAAGAAAGGAGAAATATGTTCAGAAACACATGCGTTGCAGCTTGTCTTGTAGCTCGGCAGTGTATTAGTACTAGTAAGCTGAAATTAATTAGGTTTCGCTTGAGATAGTTTTTTATCACTATTTTTTTCTACTTTCAAAAAATTTTGTATTAAAATGAGGTTTTTAAAAAATCAAGGGACTAGGATGAGGCTTTGGAATAGTCAATGATTATATTGATCCATCGTGAAAGTCAGGAAATCATTTTGATCCTTATCTATAACGAAAATCTTAATTAGATGCCCCAAACAGATTTTTTTTATCAATTTCTCTACTCATTGACAGAATAAGGTTTTGTTTGGGACGGCTTTATTATCTCTTCTTAAAACAGCTTCTTTTACTAAAAAGCTGTTTTAAGAAGCAGTAAGAAAGCCGTCTCAAATAAAATCTAAGTCAAATTTGATGAGTAACTAAAACAACTTCAGAATTTACACAAGGCCAATCAATTGATGCAATTAGCACGAAAATTAATGCTTAATTGCTGGATCAGAAAAAGAACTTACTGTACTGTAACCCAAGTCTGGTGCAGCTACATAAGCCGGAGAATATCTGAATATAACAAAAAAAAAAAACCAAATTATAAGAAGATAATCTTAAATCAAATTATTGAATTTACTTTAAGATTAGGGTTATATATGAAAATTTTATATAGCACTAATCTAAAAGCAAATCTTCTGAAGTTAAGAACATTCTCATGTAATACTAACTAGAAGAGAAAAAAGATTACCCATAGGCGCCGGAGGCCGCATAGAAGGGAAGGCTTCCAGGGTATTGCTGGTAGAAATGTGGAGACACTCCCTGCGTAGGTCCACCCGCATAGTACCACGCTGCGGGCAACTGCGCCGCTCTCTGTGTTGCCAATTCTCCTCCCGATCCCCCAAACGCAACTTCTTCACAAAATCACACAACGTGGTACAAAATCAATAATCGGAGTGGCAATTCCCGTAATAAACAACCCAAATACGGGGCACAAAGAGAATCAACCTTTGTTTTGCAGCGTAGCGGGCGTGGCCGGCGGCGAGACCTTCTGCCGGCGAGCCCCGAGGGAGGCCAGGTTGCAGTTGGCCCGGCGGCCGTTGATCACCGGCGTCGCGTCCTCGCACGCCTTCTTTGCAGATTCCGCTTCCTTAAACGTCACCTGTTGTCGGGATTTCCAACGATGAGTAGAGAGAGAAAGATCTAGAGAGAAAAGGAATATGTAATGGATAATAATATATTACGAAGCCGTAGCCTTTGGAGCGGCCGGTGAGCTTGTCGGAGATGATGACGGCTTCGAGAATGTCGCCGTACTTGTCGAAGTGGTGGCGGAGGACGTCCTTTTGGGTTTCCCAGGCGAGGCCGCCGACAAAGACCTTCGTCAGTGTCGTGTCCCCGAACTGCGGCGGACCCATTGATCTCCGGCCGCCAAGGCCACTTTCTCTCTCAAGATCTCTGCCGTTGATCTGTCGAAGAGGTACAAGGAGATGGGTAAAGAGGGAGGGAGAGGAGGGTTGGGGGTTATATAGGAGTAATGTTGGATATCTTGGATTGACTGAAAGAAAATGGAATGAGCAAATTTCTTAGAATAATCTGAAAAATATATATGAGGATATTCTTATACAGATTATTTTAAATTAAAATTTATTAATTTTATTTTAAATTAAAATAAAATTATTTTTATCTATAACATTAGCTTTAAAATAAATTTAATAATTTTATGCTCATATTGATATAATTTATATCAAAATATTTGGACATAATTTTTTGTTATATAATTTGAAAAACAATTATGAAAAATATGTGAAAATTATTTTATGAGTGAATATCTCATAAAATTTTTGATGATGGTAAGTTTTAAAATTATTAACTTTTTTAAGGTTAAATTAATACATAAAAATCAATTTAAAATTAAAGTTTATTTATTTTAAAATAAATCTAATAAGTTGGAGCATCATAATAAAATGCTTAGTTAAAAGTGTAGATAATTATTTATAAATTAAAATTAGTCTGAAATTTTCAAAATAGTTGTATAAAAATTAGAATATATTTTCTTTTGTACAATCTATATAAACTATAAAAAAGTCGTCTCTCAAACAAAATGTTAGTGTCATTTTATTTTTATAAAATATTTTTGTTATTCATGAATGTTCATTTTGTACATTTCTCATCAATTTCTTATGTAATATTTTATAAAATAATTCTGAAAAAATTATAGTACATTTCTTTTAATTTTGCACGAAAATAATTTAAATCTAAAAATATTTTTAAAATTATAATTCTTAATTTACTAGATTATAATAGTTTTTTTTAAAAAAAGTCTGATATCCAACTTATAAAAAATCAATATTTTAAAAAATACAAATAAAAATACGACTATAATTTTATTATTTAGCTATAATTCAAAATTTTAATGCTAATTATTATTTTTTTGGGTAAATCTTAATTATTTTGTGGGTTTGGTTTTTATGGATTTTGTAAGGAAGAAAATTTAATTCGATTATGGGACACCGGCTGGGCAGTTTTGTAACATAATAATTTGCAAAATTTTTTTTTTTTTCTGCAACTAAAAAAATTGAGGAGTTGAATGTGGGGCCAGCCAATTGTGCGGCTTGCCATGAGAGAAAGGCAGAAGAACGTGATTACAAGTATTTTAAGCCTTCTAGAAACGATTTCAACAAATGGAGAAGTTCGACACGCAGAGGACAAAAAGAGAGAGCGGCGCCTGCAGAGATACAGCATTCGGATTATTAGCCTGAGGGTTGGGTTGGCCTCTTTTGACAAAACAGTGACGAAGATGTGTTGTTGGAGATTGTCCATCCAAACAATTGGATAGGGCTTTATGAGGTTTTTGCCTCTTTAACAGGAATCAGATGTGACCGAGTCGCACACCCGTAAATGATGGCTTTCATTCATGTGATAGACACTTAGTAATTTATTATATTATTATTTACAAGAACCTTTTCTATTATTATTTGGAGTAGTTTTAAATGAGAATATTTGATTTTCATTAATTCGACACACGATTTAAAAAAATAGATAATCATTTTACAAGTGGTCGCGTTACTACCTATATACTAGTGATTGAGAATACCCTGTATGAGACTAGACTTGCCTTTTGTTTGTTTTGGAAAGATCTGTTTAGGTTTTGCGCATATATCTCTGCGTCAAATTCTAATGCCGTTAGGAAGTAAAACGCTGTCCCATCCAACGAAGTCTTAAAATGCCCAAGATAGTTAACGTTGTATTGAATTAAGTTGTTTACTAGAGATCTCCTCTACAAATTTTTGGTGCTATTTAAGCTTCGTACTTGTGTAGAAATTGTTATATTTTGTAGAATAGCAAGTTCGATTTCGTTGTTCTATTTTCAATGCTCTTATATGAAAAAATAACATAACGATATATCAATCGGTAATTACACATGTTGGGTAACACATTTCTTATTATATTTAGAAATTTATGCTGCTGAAAGCTACTTTTCATAACCACAGAATTAAGGACCTTTTTGGGATGACACTCAATATTCTCAATTAAATTGATTATGAAGTATGCAGTGACGCAAAGCAAATTTTCTATCATTATGTATTGGAAAAATAATTTTTCCACCACAAATAAAATATTTTTATATACGAATTGTGGACAGATTAATATATATTATTTTTTATTATTTTATACGTTTTTTCTTATTAGATTTAAATGAGAATTTGATTTTTATTGGACTAAACAATAAAAAAAAAAAACGCATATAGGCGACTCACTGAGTTTATAAAGCCTTAAGCTTCATTTGAGATATGTTTCTACTGCTTCTTAATCTGCGTAAGAAATGTGTCCCAAACGAAGCCTTAATGTCATTGTTATTGTTGTATACAAATTTTGTGTGGCAATTTAATATCGAATTTTAGAGTTTATTTTTGTGATAACTTTATCGTTGTTCTTCTACTTTCCAGATAGCAATCAATATTTTCATTTGGCGGCTACTTTAATTATATTATATTTTTTCGAAATATTCTTGTGTTGGAAAAGCTACTTTTCATAACCACACGGAATTAAGGACCTGTTTGGGACGACTACAATGTTTTGTAAAAATTGGTTATTGAAGTTAGCGTGACAAAGCAAATTTTTCTCTAGGACTATGAAATATATTCCACCACATAAAATCATCAAAAACTTATTAAAAAATCTACCAAAAAAGTAAATTCAAACAATTAGTTGCATTTATGGCACTACCTTATTGATTTCATAGTGTTAGAGAATTGGTAAAGTGTAACATGTTTTTCTTGAGTAGCAATATGATGAAAAATAATATCATTAGATTTAATGAAATCACGATTTAATGATGATTAGTGTCTATATATTTTGGCACGAGTTTGAATATTATAAGATTTACGAGTTTAGAGCTAAATGTATATCATAATAAATGGCTGTGGTGGACACTTGTAAGATCTATTTAAGAATATTTAAGTAGCAATGAAACATCATCTCGAACGAAAACCAAGCTACTAGGCAATGTTTTTGAAAAGGGTATCAAACCACCACGAAGGTGGCTATTTGAGATCATAAATGTAGGAATTTTGAAAATATTAAAATTTAGTTTAAATAAAAAAAACATAGATGAAATTTTAAACTATTTGAAATTCACATTTAGTTCATTTTTTGATGTATATTAAAAATGATTAGTTCTGACCAATGTCAAAATATACTATAACTTATTCGCTATCAATCATTCGAACGGCTTTGCCGTTATCATTGCCCAGCTTGCCGCCGCGTGCCCGCCAAACAGCTCCTTAATTTATGACCATATTTTATAAAATTTAGTATTGTTTTTTTTTCAATCATATCAATGCCAATATTTTATTTTTTTTTTCTATCAAAATTGAACGCCAAATTATAAATTTACATAGACGGAATTAGATTAATTCCAAAATTATGAATTTAAAAATTTTTAATTTAAATTAGCAATGTTGCATCACTTAGAGCATTTGCGACAATAGAGAGAATAAAAGCATAATCTCATTAGCTTTAATGAAGATCTAAACACACAATATATAAGAAAGAGTTGTCAACAATATCAAGAGACAATAAATAATTATGTTGAAAAGCCTGAAAAAAGAAAAAAAAAAAAAAGGCCACAGGCTTGGCCCAGTGAATGAATCCACTATATTACACATGAGCTCTTCCTCCAAGAGTCGTCCTCGAGAGCCTTAGCTCAATGGAAAATGCTCTCAAGAGAATATTGACATATTCGTTTGGTCAGAATAGGATCGTAGGCGGGCAACGAAGATTGAAGGATGTGTTGAGTAAAGCTTCGAAGAGTTTCAAATGGACTATGATCAAGTGGTTGAAGGAGGTTGAGGACCGTAATCGACAGGAGACTGAGATCAGATAGATATAATCCGGCCGGCACAGTGATAAGAGGATCATAGTTAGTAGGTGACTGATGGTCGAATGGAACATAACTGATGGGTGACAGTGGTTAGAAGGTTTGTAGTCTGTGGGCAATGGTGGTCGATGGGACTGTGGTTGACTTGCGACGGTGATCGGAGGACCGTAGTTGCGGCGGCAATGGCGATCGGTGGGACCATAGTAGAGTGAGTGACGATGGTTAACGAGGGCCGATTGTTCCAGTGTGTTGGAGGCGGACGGTGGTCGAACTGGTATAATCATTAAAGGACCGTCGGTGATGGGTGCGGAGGTGGAGGAACCTTTGTCAGCTGGTAATGATGGTTAGAGAGACTATAATCAAGTAGGCGATGAAGATCGAGGGACCTAATCGCAGTCGATGGTAGTCTGAGGGACCATATTGGTCGGCGATGGTAGTCGAGAACTGTAGTTAAGTGAATATTAGAGTATGGGCGGTGGTTTGGGGACAGTTGGTGGTTGGGAGTGGTCCAATAGTGGTCGATAAAGTTCACGATGGTGGTGCCTGGGTTAACTCCAGGATCCTGAAACTCAAGAGTTCTCTCCAATATTAGCCAAAAGCCCCTTCATGAAAGTGCATGAGCATATTTATAGATTTTGAAAGTAGCATTTCCAATAAATATGGAGAAGGTTCAAAGTAAATTCAGAGTGCTCTATTGGTGACCCATATTGATTCCCTGATCATAGAGACTTGCAACAAACATTTAAGTGCTTTATGATTCAAGATTAAGTGATCTAGCTTTAACTTGTTGGATTTGTCTCGTCAAGCCAGTCGATTTAATTATAAGCATGCTATATTTGGATATCATTCGACCATCTAATTTATGCTTAGAACATTTTAAAATATGTTTAAGTCACTTGATTTGGGCACATTTTGGCTTGGATTGACTGATTTGGTGACGTTGGCGTTCACCTCCTTCGAGACATTAAATTTGACTATAAATTTGTTGAAATTGGAATTTAGATGGCCCAAATTTAATATTTGGAAATTTCCAACTTGAATATACCTCAAGTTTCGTGCTCAACCAAGACATTTTGGAGATCATCTATGGGGTAAATTAGTTGATCGAGCTCGAGTCAGGGGTGTTCGAGTCGAGCTCGACTGATCAAACTACCGAGCTCGAGCTTGGCTCCTCTCAACTCTGCGGCTTGTCGATCTCTATCCAGAGCTCCATTTAAGACAATCGATCCATCCGAGATCCGTCCAGAGCTCCGTCGTCGATAGCACACGAAACTCCGTCATAACTCCAAAGGTTCGGCATCTCTCATCCGCTCCGTCCTAACTGTCGTCAAGCAGCTCGAGATCCGTCATCGCGTCCACTCCGTCCTAAGCTCGTCACTCTCAGCCCAGACTTCCAATTCGTTTTCCACCCCGATCGAACCATGATTTTTGTTTTTCTACTGGCAAATAGAAGGTCGCTCGCACGAGCTGACTCGACGCAGCTCGCGAGCGAGTGGAGATCTGTTCGAGCCAGTTGAACCTCGACTCAAGTCTGTATGAGCCGATAAACTCAACTCATTGAGCCTAATTAACGATCTAGTCCACAATTTCACGAGTCGACTTGACTCGTTACACCCCTAGACTTATCAAGGCAACAGACCATCATTCAAATATCAAACTTTGCCAACAGATTTTTTTAGATTCATCTCATATGTTCATGCATCTGCGCTAAAAATTGTGTGCGGCGCCCAAGCAAAACCGGAGCAATGATTTTTGTCCACATTAAATTCGCAGGGACCCCTTTCAGCACTAAGAGAAGAATAAATTTAAAATCAGAATTAGAAATCTTTTCAAAAATATTTTAACTATAAATGATAACAAATATGAATGTAAAAATTATTAAATTTATTTTCTAATTAAATACTCACAGGTAAATATTATATTTCAACATTTTAAATAATTGTTACATAACTTTCAAATTTATCTTATTCAATTATTATAACGCTCTACAATAATTATATCAAGTAAATTAATGCTAAAAAAAAGTATACATATCCAAATTTATTTATTTATAAAATATTATAAAAATAAGTTAAAAAAATGAGAAAAATAGTAATTTACGATAATGTTTGATAATAATTTTGATAAAACATTGAAAATATAATATCAAAAAAACTAAATTTAGAATAACTAAAAAGTCCGCATATAATAATGTAAAAATATAAATCAACTTTAGATATTTTTAATTAATAACTAATTAATTTATAAATTCATACTACATTATTTAAATTAAAAAAATAGATAAAACTAGTTTTTTAATTATATTATTAAATAAGCTAAATAGATAACATTAATATTAATAACTAAAAATAATATTTTTATATTATAAAAATATAAATTTATGTTATAAAATATTTAATTTATGATTATTAACAAAAGAATTTTACTTAATCGTACATTTAGGTAACTTGAATAACTTGTTTTTGTTGAATGAACAAAACACATCACAATAAATTGATGATCAATTTAGAAAACTTAAAAGAATATTTATTATAAATTTAAAAGTGATTTAAATTTAATAAAATTTAATGTTATATTAAATTATTTATAAATTAAATTATTTAATTATTTTAACTTTAAAAGTCTAAATGAATTTTTTTTAAATCTTTGAACTAATGTTTACTCTTTATAATTAATTGCTAAGAGCACCGTCCAAATCTGTTATAATTAATATGCTAAGAGGGTGCAAATATATTATATGTTTTATGCATATTTGTAAGTACAATTCTGTAAAGCAAATGGCACGTCCAAATCATTAAGCTGGCTCGGTACGAATTTGTTCGTCCAACTCTGACTGGCGCAACAAGGCGTGATCACGGTGCTCGTCGGAATCAGTGAGCTCGCATGTGACCACGCGAATGGGAGCCCACTTTGAGAATCAGCGGCCATATCCGAATAGGAAAAATTATTACATGCCGAGCCTACAATCGAGCTCCGTATGATAAATGAGTCTTGAGTTCAAGCTCAACCGACTCGACTCGGAAAGCGTCTCAAGCTACTCGTATTATATATTAGTTTTATATAATAATATGCATCCCCATGCATTGGTGCTTCTAAACGAGCTCGGCTCTGAGCTTCAAACGAGCTCGTGCCTTCGGAGCTTGATATTTCTAAACGAGTCGTTTCTCGAGTCCTTAATCGAGCTCGAGCTCTAGCTCATTAAGGATAACGAGCTAGGCTTGATCAGGCAAATACTCAACTCGACTCGACTCGTTTAGACCCCATATTCGGAGCTAGCTTTCTTGTCTGAACTTCCATGACAAATTTTTTAATAAAGTATCATGATTAAAATTTTAACAAAAGGATTCATACAGCTAAATAATAATGAAGTGTTGAAGAAACGTGATTACTGTTTGCATTTTCAATAAAACGTGAAAGTGTAGCATTTTTTCTTGAAACGCAAACGCATACGCATTTTCAATGGAATTCTTTAAGTAATTATTTTGTCATTCAATTTGCCTTTGCTATTTATAATGAAACTAGCAGTATAAGTAGATGTA
>NW_021319255.1:1021120-1103980 GCF_001605985.2 Dendrobium catenatum | reverse complement strand
AGGGGGGGTCAACTCATGTCCAAAATAAATCAAATTTTGGCTTCCCTTGAGTCTACTAGCTCAAATAAATTTGAGTTGAAATTTTAGCTCATTTATGAGCTGGTCTTTAGTTCACTTATTGAACTAAGGGTTAGCTCATTATTAGCTAACATTTTAGTTCATTTATTATCTTACTTTTTATGCTTTTTATGTTTTTAATTATGTAGGTCTCTTGGAATTCCAAACCAGCTTTTGGAATTCCGAGATTTGCTTTTTCCCATGCGTGGCTCCTTGGCTTCCACCATGGCTTTTTGTTTTTTTGTGCTTTGCCTCTTGGAATTCCGGCTGGCCGCTGGTTTTCCCGTGCCTGGGCTCTTTCCCGAGGTCGTGGCCCCTTGGTTCCGTGCGGCTTCCTCGTCTCCCGTGGTTGCCTCTTCGGTTCCTTGGCTTGGGTGTGTTTTTTCGTGCAAAGCATTTGTGTTTTAATTAAATGTGTTGTTTAGAATTCCTATGGGAATTTAATGTTAATGTCTCTTGGTATTCCTCTTTCATACCTATAAATATGGGAGGATTTGTAATGTTTTATATAGTTGAATGAAATGTGATTTTTGGAAAAGTTATAACATGCGGGTTTGCTTTGGAAATCCTGCGGGCTCTTTCCACCCTTCTTTCTCATCCCCTCCGGAAATCCTGCGGGCTCTTTCCAACCTTTCTTCTCGGGCTTCTAACATCTTTCGTCTCTCCGCAAGTGCCACTCCACCTGTATCTTTCTTCTCTAAGTGAAGCAAATTTAGGGTGTCTTTGAGATCGAGTCGAGTTTGGGGTTTTTAATTTCTTTTGTTTCTTTAATTTGAAATGTAAGAGTTTGTTCGTCCCTTTTCTCATCCTTAGTCATTTTCCTCGATAGAAGTCCGTTTTTCTTTTTGTGATAAAAAAATATAGGCTCCCTATATTTTTTTATTACATCATGAACCCAACCCATTTTTGCAATCGGGTCGAACTTTTGGACCTGAACCCGATCCGATTCGGGTTCGGGTCAACCTAACCCGATTCGGGTTTATGTCAACCCGACCCGACCCGCTTCATGTTCGGCAGCGGCAGAAATAACGTCCAGTTCGTCGATCCAGGATCGAGCAACTTCGCTGTTCCGAAATCAGAGATCCGTGGCTCGAAATTAGAGTCCAGCAAGATGTTGTTCACCATGATGTATCGGTGGAGGATTGGAGGTCTGCACTCTTCTTGGTGGAGATAAGCTAGGGCATGAGCTATACCCTATAAAATCTTCACCCTTCTTGCCCATTCCAAATTCTTTTGATCTTTTCCCCTTCTTTCCCATACAGCACCTTTCCCAAACTCCCCCTTTTCAAATACTCATACACTAGGTACATTGCCCCTTTTCTCAAGCAATATCCATGGAGCTTCACTATGTTCTGGTGGCACACCTCGGTCAATTCTTTGATCTCGTTCTCGAAGCTCTTCCGATGGACGTCTGGGATGTCAACGGCATCTACCATGTGGAGTCGCTTCACCGCAACCATCTATCCGAATGGAAGATCTGCCTTGTATACTCTTTCAAAGGTCCCTTCGCCGATGATGTAAACATCAACGAAGTTGTCAGTGTCTTTCATGAGCTCGTAGAATGAGAACTTGCCTATTCTTTCCCATATCAACGACAGTTCAGCGCCATTCTTTGCCCTTATGCTTCCCATAGTAGAGGTCTCCTTTTCCCTGTTCTTGCAGTAAACCAAAATAAGCATTGTTACAGCTATGGCAAGTAGAAATAATACTGCTATCGCGATGACAATAGCAATGAAAAGCTTTTTATGGTTGCTAGTCTTCCGAGTTCCAATGCCAGAGTTTGAGCAAGAAGGCAAGCAAGTCAGGTTTCCACAGAGCAGTGAGTTGCCGGCGAATGTAGAGGTGTTGAGAAAAGCAGCTAGTTCAATGGGAATGGGGCCGGTGAAGTTGTTGTAGGAAAAGTCCGTCGTTAATAAACTTAGCATGTTGGGTCATTTCGGAACATTTTCGGGTTTCTGGGTCAACGCAAATCCGACCCGATTTTTTAAATGGGTCGAAAACCGAACCCGAATCCAAATCCGACCCGGTTCAGGTTCGTGTCAACCCAAACCCGAAATTTTTGGGTCCGGTTCTGGTCGGGTTTTCGAATCGTGTCAAATATTGACACCCCTATTTTAAACTCCCATATGCCTTCTGCTTTGGTGAGAACTCTCCTCATCGACCATCTTTTCCCTTCAAAAAGAAGTTTTTTGTTTAACGTCATCGTGAATCACACACTATGAAAACTTTGAGATCTATTTTCTTTTCTGGTTGTTTTTTGGCTTTTTGGTGACTGCCAATGTCATCAACACAAAAGGTGTTCTTTGATTGGTGCTAAATGCTCATATAAGTCGACAATTTAAGATGCCCATCAAAGGAAGCTGGAGCTCATCAATGTACAAGGACGTTGTTGGTCAAAATGTGTTAGCTAATTGGTGCCAAATGCTCATATAAGCGGTAGTCTAAAAGGTGCTTGGCAGAGGAAGCTGGTGAGCTTATTGGTGGACAAGGATTGGTCAGTTCATAAGGAGATTTGGTTGGTCATCGACCAAAAAGTAAATGAAGCTGATGATTCAAGTTGGTGGATATAGAAGACTCATCACTTGTTCTACTACAATTAGATTAGTGATATATATATATATATATAAAGAGAGAGAGAGAGAGAGTCAATTGTTCCTCTTTGGGCTATTTGGTTTTCAATAGGAATTTTTTTTGCTTAGGTTTGGAGAGATAAGGTAAGGCTGGAGTAGCTCCAGTGAAAGATAAGATTAGAGAGAGTTGCCTAGATGGTTTGGTTTCATAAAACGGCGGCCTTCCGATGACCCGATTAGGAAAGTTTATGTATTATGTTTGACTTATGTTAAGAAAGGTAGAGGTAGACCTAAAAAGACTTGTTTAGAAATTATTTGAAATGATCTTTCTTTATTAGATTTAAATGATAATTTAACTTTTAACAGGGCACATTAGAGAAAAAGGATTCATGTAGCTGACCCCACATAGTGGGATAAAGGCTCAATGTTGTTGTTTAGAGAGAGAAGAAGAGAGAATTCTAGTGAGACAAAATGCAGAATATTTGGGATATGCAAATATTATGTATTGTAATTGTCCCTGGACCAAATGACAATATCTCTCTGTGTAATCATGTGCATAGGAATGTCATGAAACCACTTGAATTATCTTGTATCCATTTTTGGAGGCTTTATTTCCTTTTGTTTGATCGTATTTATTAGTAATCAAATGTAAAATTTTCCTAGCAACTCACATCAAAGCTACGCTTTTGAGGTATTGCGAGAAAAGTGAGAATTATGTTGTATGAAGATGGGAAGATCAATATCTAGAAATTTGATGGCCGAAACCTTGACTGGTGGAAGATGCAACTAGAAGACTATCTCTACTAAAGAAAGCACAATCAATTGCTGAAAGAGACAAAGTTGCAGACACTGATTAGGAGTGGGATTTGATGGACTGAGAAGCATTGGGAATCATTTGTCTTTTACTCAATGTGAGCATCACCTTTAACATCTTCAATTTGATTACTACAAAAGGCGTCATAAAGGCGTTCTAAGATATGCATGGAAAGCGCTTCACAATCAACAATTTACATATAATGAGGGAAAATTTTAATGTTAGTTTGCCAGAAGGAGCTTCAATTGCAGATCAAATAAGTGAGTTCAACTGTATGATCCCAACAATTGAGCTCAGTGAATATCAGGCTTTCTTCCCGATCCCCTCTCCCTCTCTATCATATATTTATAATATTATATATATTATAATATAATAGTATAATAATATACATATATATAATGTTATAATATATATTAATATATAATTGTTATATTATATTTAAAATTAAATTAAATTAATTGGTTGCACATAATTTGAAGAGTCGAAGACCACTCATGGGATTGATTCGCTCTCCCAATCTCCTCGCCGTTGATTCGCTCCGGCCGAGTCGAGTAAAAAGGGCAAAGTGTCCTCCTTACCTCCCGGCGCCGGGGAGGGGACGTTAGGAGGTTGCTGAAATTTCCTCAAAAAAATCTAGGACTTAGACATTTAAAATATTGGAGAAACATGCAATTAAAATTCATTTAAATAATTAATGTAATTTAAAAAAGAAAGAAAGGAGAAATAGATTTTCAAACAGTGGGAGCAATTTGAAGGAAATCCTGTGGTTGATCCGGTCCCTCGAAGCCCTCGGTCATCGAGCTTATCCGACCGAGGGATTGAAGACTTGAAGACCCAATCTCCTCACCGTTGGCCACTCCTTACCTCCCGACGTCGGGGAGGGGATGCCGGGACGTTGCCGAAATTTACTCGAATATTCTGGACTTAGCCAAAATTTTGAAAGATTGGAAGAACATTTAGCTGATTAATTTAAATTGGAATTATTAATTTAATTAATTCTAATTAAGATAAATTAAGTGCTCAACCCATTGATTCATTAAATCTAACAAATTGAATGATTAATCTAATTAACTTAACCAAGATCATAATGATATCTTCGATTTTTTTTTTAGGAATGTCTCTTTTGACTTAAATACATTAAACTACTCCTAAGGCTTCCAAACCTCAGACCTGTTGCAATGAGAGTGAAAATAAGTTTAAGGAGATTCTTCAAAATCATGTACTTGACAATTCTAAGAAAAGTAGTTGAGTAATTGTGACAAAGAATGTACACAGGAAGAGCATGATTTTTCTCATGCTAATGATGGAGATGAAATTTTGCACTTGTCAAGTTAATTGGGAGAGGACTTCTAAAATCATATTACTGATGACGAAGACGGCATCCTAGATGAAAATGAGCATTTGAAGAATAATGGAATAAGTGGAGGGGTCAAAAGTGATTGATCTGTCGGTAATCATATTGATGCAACAATAACTAGCGAGAAGAGCACTTTATCCTCTAATGACCAAGCTATAAGTTGTGATAATAAGAAAGTTGGTGAAACTAACAATCAAGATGTAATATCTATGATGATGAAACCGTCAAGGGGAAGGGGCTCAACTCTCATGATTAAAATATTATGCATCTTTATAAAACATTAATGATGCATCGAATCAAGCTCCATTACTTAGTATATACTTCCTAATGGATTGCCAAATAAGAGCTTGTAGAAAAGACACTAAACTAGAGTCGCTCTGGATGCTTCTTAATGGTGTAATTGATACATATGGGTGAACTAAAAATATAGATGTAAGGAAAGAAATGTGCTTGCTCATGAAGAAAAATAAATGAGTTTTATTATATTATTTTCACCACAATGATAAGATCATGTGATAGCATGAGCATAAATATAGAGGCTCAACATTCAAAGGATAAAGATGCTTAAAGTGAAAAGTGAAATCTAATACACTTAAACGCCATCGGATCTGCAACATATATACAAGCAGACAAAAGGCGTTCGTAGGCCCTTAAATGAAATCTTAGACATTGCTAAATGAAATCGCTAACACAATGGACATATTTAAATATTTTAAAATTCCCCATATGTATTAAATATGATCTCTTAAACTAAATACACCATGCATGTGCTCCGGTCAATGCATTACAATTACAAACACCAATGTCCGAGAATGCTGTGCAGGGTCAAATGCTACAACCCGCATGTGCTCCGATCGTCACATCTAAATCCCAAATCTAATGTCTGAGAATGCTGCGCAGGGTCAAATGCACATTATATGCTTAAACTAAATATAACCTACATGTGCTCCAATCGTCACATTTATGTTCCAAATCCAACGATTCGAGAATGCTGCGCAGGTCTAATATTCAAGTTTCATCCTCATCAAAATGACTGGAGTCGACATGACTTGAAGTACAAAATACCTCCCAAAATTCTACAAAAATATGATGACCTTAATGCCACCCCGATGATGGCCGTGTTGACAGAAAATCTCAATCGGAGGGATCAAATCTCAAATCAAACAAAAACCCAAATTCTTGAAATGAAATATGTTATCTAAAAACTTAAAATTAAAACACATCCACCTTCCGAAATTATTTATCGGGGGTGATAAATTTGAAATTAACGTTAGCTCACAAAGAGCGAATGCGTGTCGGGTATATCGCTACGATTCATCCTCAAATAATCTCTTGCTAGTAGGGATGTGGCACGTGCCCTCTGATCAGATGGTTTGCCTCAAAATGACACCATTATATTACAACCACGGCCAAAGCCCGTATGTTCCCTAAAGACGTCAAACCCTTGAGCGATGAATCATAGGGTATATTCGATGGGCATAAAGCCCTTTGTTAGCTAAGGTGGATTCAAATCTATCCCCTTAGACAAATACCAACTCAGGTCTACAACGTATTCTTGGATGAAGCAACCCATGGCTACCGATAAGGTACCTTCTGTCAGGTTGGGTCGACTATCTCCTCTCTGACTAAGTAGACCAGGACAACCCGGGACGACAAAACCATGAGATCTTGATCGGGCTCGTCTTCATTCCCCCACCATCAGTTTTAAGTTTATGATGATAAACTCTAAATTCCAAACTTCAAAATTCAAATCCAAGATTCAAACCCTAAAATTGTTGCTATTATATGTTGAATCTATAACTCACGTAACATCCTTAACGACTAGCCTTAATCGAAAGTTCTCTCATGTTATCGGGAGGGGTAATTAACTATAGGGACTTGCGCCTATAGGAGACCAAAACTCAGATAAAAAAAAGTCTTCACAAAATGAGGGCGAAATCTCTGGGTAGTGTCTTATCTAAAAACCTAATCTGCCTTATGAAAATTCAACCGGAGCCTAATCTTGTTAAAACTTTCTGCAGCCATCGTCACACTTAAAAAAAAAAATAAACCGATGGCGCGGAGAGGCCGGGGCTCGCACATATGGAATTTTCGGAGCCCACAAATTTCAACATAGACACTGCATTCTAATGATATGGTATGACTGGTAACATGAACAATGACTATCCACAAGGAAATGGTGGATAAAATTCAAAATAGTTGGACTGTTTGAGTACCCTTTGAATATTGTATTAGAGAAGTTCTATGATGAACTGATTCTTTATGTGGATAGTTTGAAAGATTCTGAATCTTGGTCTCAAGTTTGATTTTCTATTCTATTCTATATAACGAGTTTATGATTAAATATCATGTATGAGATTGTGAAAATGTTACTCTTGCTAAAAGTGAACTCTTGGATGTTGTGGGAGTTAGTAATGTCCAGTAAAGGCGGGTGATGATACTATGCGGAAGCTTTATGATGCAAGTCATAGTCCTGGCTTAAAGAACTTGATTTTTATCTGGCAATTGGGTGATGAAGTTTATGTCTTATCCTTCCGCAATAATTCTTAGAAGGTGACCAAGGATCTTATGGTAATTGCACTAGGAAGCAATGACATCACCTTCTAAATGGAAGGAAACACTGAACTAGTGGGATCCAATGTGAAATCAAGTGGTGGGATTTTTGGCAGTATAACATGACAAAGCTTTTGTAAAAAAAAAAAGGCTTTTGTCAAGTGGGGAGCTTCCACAGGAAAGGACGGCGTTGCAAGGTACAACAACAACATCAAGCCTTTATCCCACTACGTGGGGTCGGCGTTGCAAATTAATCAAAAATTTTTAATCAAGAAACTACATGACATAGGACAAGAATTATAGAAAGGCTGGCATTGCCATCGATAGGCTGATGTGTAATACAACGTCATCACCCAACTACTATTAGATTAAGAATAATTTCCTCATTAAGTTTTTTCAATTTTCTCCTAAGTTATTTCCTATTACCTGTTATAAAATCTGAAACTTTTAAATCTTTTCATATAAGTTTATTCTCTATAATTATTGAGCTTCCTAAAATCTGTCACCTTGAACCTCCTCAAATGATTATAAACAAACAAGTTTGTTGTCCGATTCAATAGGAGGTTGCAAGGCATCAAATCATAGGTTCTTTCTAGCAGCAAGAAGCACATCAAGTTCATGGTTTCAGTGTTTCACACCTGGGCGGTGTTTGATCAAGTCCCAAGAGCTTAATCTCTTCTTTGGTTTGATCAATGAGAAGTATATACCAAGGAAGGTGGATGACAGAGGTGCTCCATGTGTTTTTTGGTTGTGTTGGTTAGGATTGAAAAGAGCTCAACAACAGGAAGGTCATTGAGGTTGCTGGTTTGGCTGCAACATGAGGCGGTGGACTACTTGGGCAATTTGAAAAAATATTATATTATATATTACATCTAAAGGTTTGGATGTTGAAGAAAAAGAAGAAAACTATTTGAGAAAGGAAAAGAGAGGTAGAGAAGATTAGAGAAAAATCAAGTGAAGTAAAAGATTAAATATTTGGGTTTTAAAATATTATATCTTATAATTGTTTCTAGATTAGCGACCATTTATCTCTTGTTGAGGCTATTGAGATAGGTGGATGGCATTGAATCATATAAATCTTCTCATTTCTTGTTTTTGAGATCTTTGTCTATTTTACTATCTACTTGGTTTGATTGTGTCTATTATTGCTAAAGTGCAAACTTTTCCTAACACTTTGCTTAGCTTTGATTAACTTTACACTAGTTTGTACATGCAAGTGCCAAGAAAAAAAAATCAATCTAAATATTTCATAAGGCTTAGTGCATTTTGATACTCATCTTTATTCTAGTATTATTAAAGGTGATCAGACGCTTGCCTATGCACTTGGACAAGATAATGAGGCCATAACACCTCACATTCTTCTCGTACATGCGCCATTTCTAAGGTATGCCTAAGTGAGCATCTTGTTTTAAGGCTCTAGACATTGAGGTTAGCGTCGTAGTTGTAGAAAAGTGTTCAAATACCTCTAACAATGAATGTGAGATAATTTTTAATGATTTTTATTCTCATGAGGTGACATGAAAAAGCATCAAGAGTTTGAGAATTAATAATGCACACCAACATCAACAAAAATGTTAGATCATTTTTTTTATGCAAGAGCTTCAAGTTCTAGAATTATAAATTTTGAGCAAGAACATGAGTTGGAAGCATGGTTTAAAATTGCGCAATATGAGGCTCGCCTTGAGGCCCGCCTTTGCGCAATCCAGTAAAAAACGCCTCGAGTTTTTTTTATGAGGCTTGCGCCTCAACTTGGTTGAGGCCCGCCTCGCCTCACTGGCATGAGGTTTACACCTCACGCTATATATATTAAAACTTACATAAATCTTGAAGTAAATGTCTGACATTGGACTTTATAGGAGAGGAGGAAGGGGAGAGAGCAGTTCGTCATAATGATGATTCAAATGAAGAACCCCTTAGTGATGACAGTGTTGATGACTTATGAGTTCTTATGTGATATGTCATTGCTATTTGTTTTTGGAATTTGGAATTATATGTTAATGAAAAGAATATTGGGATTTGAGAAAGATAGAATTTTGAGTTGAACTATATTTCATGTTGTCTTATTATTGAGATATTTTTATTTCACTTCATATCTTATGTTTTTTTATGTTTTATATTATTCACTCAGTAGTATATAAATAGTTTATCATTTTATGTTTACGCAATCTTTTGATTTTGAGGCTTACGCCTCAAAACGCCTTGAGGCTTACGCCTCGCTTCACGAATGAAAAACGCCTCAATACCCAATACGCAATTTTAAACATTGGTTGGAGGAGATGGGAAGAGATAGAGGGCGACAAACTATGTTTCATCGATACGGATACGGCGACACGGATATGACACAATATAGATACGGGACACGTCAATTCTTAAAAATATAGGTTACGGTACGGCGCGGACACGACATTATAATTTATAAATAATACATAAAAAATTAAGAAAGCAATCAAGGCATTATATTTGAAATTACCAAAAAAAAAGTAACATCATTTGTAGCTTTGTAGCTTATAATGTCAAAATAAAAGTAAGCATTAAATGTCTAGTACAACAACAAAAACATAAACATTAAATTGTCTAGCACATAAAGTTTCAACTATTCAACAAGACTGATATGATTAGCTTCTTCAGTGGTTTGTCTTTGGACTTCTATATCATTTTTAATAAATATTATAGCTTCTAATTCAAGCTCATCAAGTGAAAGATTAGCAATTTCTAATATTCTCATATCATCAAGAGACTCAAATCCATCTAGGAAATGAGAGAACCTCGCTTGCAGCCACGGAATTAAATACGTCTTTTTTTGGATTTTTTTTTTTGTTTTTCAACGGACATGCGTATCGGATACGCGTGTCCTTTTGAAATTAAATGATATTTTAATTGGAAAGCCGTATCCGACACATATCGGTGCCGTATTGGAGGCGTATCCGTGTATCGGTGTATCGGATACAACACGCTTTCATAAATAGTTGTATCAGTGCAACATAGGCGACAAACCTAGTGATAGAAAAGAACATGGATGATAACAAAGCTAGAAATATAGTAGCAAAGATTATATACCTTCAGGTTAGACATGCCACAAACTTTAGTATTTTAGCTTTTTTTAGTTAATATATTTAGCAAGATTTTCAAACTTAGATTTTCAAACTTAATTGCAAACCAACACTTGAAAATTCATTATTCATGCCTAGCATAGTTTAATGTGATGATAATCTCTTTATACTCATAAAAATATTCTTATAATTTAATTTAGTTTACAAGTGGTATAGCCATATCTTTTTAGCACTTCACTTATCTCGGATGAATGCCCAAGGTGGCTCCTAATGCCTCAAGAGTTGGGTGGTTATATCATCTTTAAGTAATTGCCTATCTGATTGCTTGTCTATACAAAGTTTTTTTTCCATGGTTGTGGAATTTGGTCCTGTAAATTATACGGGCCTTATTTGTTTATTTGTAAAAAAGGTCTCTATATAAGGATCATAGGATGGCTTGGGGCAATTGTCACGCAGCTGGCTTACCTTAGTGTATTCCCTTACAATTCTTTGTCCTTACAAATGCAAATAAAAAAAATCAATCAATTTAGATCCCTCAGTAAGGCTTTATCCATTTCGTCTCACCACTTTGTTCCCACCAACACTTTCCTTAAGTCTTATTGGTGGAGTTAAAAATCTGATAATGTTTACTAATCTCATTACCATGTAGCTTAATATTTTCCTAAGCAGTTCTTGAACCACCAAATCTAGGCGGTAAGCCAACAGATGGTACACTTGACTAATTCCAATGGTCTTTCTAGAGAGCTGGATTTCAAAGAGAACGCATCATCTGTGATCGAGTCTTTCTTGTTGGGATATCCTTTTAATTGATTATAGTATCCTTGGTGTTGATAAAACTGACTGTTAAGTATAGATAGGATTACTTGTAACAGATAAAAGTTATTACTGTGACTGTACATTTCGCTTACTCTTATTTCTTTGTTGGTTATCTAGCATTGCTACACAGATATTGTTTCTATCATCACTGCTTAATTTTATGTTTTTTTTTTTTTAATGTTTTCGTAGACTTGTCTTGTACGTGTGTTTTCTTAGTATCTCAAAAACACTTGTCTCGTCAATTTAAGAATTTAAATCCTATAAATGCAATAGATGACTGTAACCTACTCGAGTGGATGATCTTATAGAGATGTGTTTTATTACATTTAAAAAAGAAAAAAAAAAAAAGCAAACGAAAAAGGAACGACATGCAGCTTGATTCTTCTCAATGGTGGAAAATGGGGCTTGATCTGTGAGATATTTTTGTTGCATCCTTCTTAATGCTTTGAACTTAGCCAATATGAAGAAATGTTGTGTACATGTTTGTTGCTAGAAGTCAGCCATTTATGAACTTGAAAATATTCAGCCTTGGATGGATATTGAAAAAGTCTGCTCTTGTTCAATCGTGTTTCAGAACTTCTTGGCACTCTGTGCTAGTGATTATTACGACGGAACCATATTTCATCGAAACATAAAAGGCTTCATGATCCAGGGTGGAGATCCTACAGGCACAGGCAAGGGAGGGACAAGCATTTGGGGGAAAAAGTTCAACGATGAGATACGTGAGTCACTTAAGGTACCTTATAGTCCTAATTGTTTCCTATACTATTTTTTTCAATTTGGTAGGGAGAAGTTTGAACATGCATATATCGTCCAACAGTACAGGAAAATTTGATTGAAGTAATATTCATTTGATCTCTAGCACAACGCCCGGGGAATACTATCAATGGCAAATAGTGGACCAAATACCAATGGAAGTCAGTTTTTCATCACCTATGCAAAGCAACCTCATCTGAATGGGCTTTACACTATCTTTGGGAAAGTAATCCATGGTTTTGAAGTTCTTGACATTATGGAGAAGGTAAAGGCTTTATTACCCCCACGCTAATATAATTTCAGCTGGTTCTTGCAATTGCAATCTGAAATTTATAAATACTCAGTAAATACTGAGCTCAAAAAGAGAGATTATTCTATGCAGAGTCTGGACGAAAAGAACTGTCCAGATTGTTGTGTATTTGCTAAGTATTTATAAATACAAAGTAAATACGCAGTCAATCAATAAATACTACAAATTTCTCAATGAATACTCACAATTGAGTATTTGCTGAGTATTCACTTAGTATTTGCAAATATGCAGTAATTATTCAATAAATACACAACAAAACCGTCCGAATTTCGCAAGTAATAATTTCCCCTGAAAAAAAATGACCTTTTCGATGTTCATCTTGTCCTTTTGCAGACACAGACAGGGCCAGGGGATCGACCACTTGCTGAGATTAGACTGAACCGGGTGACCATACATGCAAATCCTCTTGCTGGCTGATGGAGGCCTGTACCTATATTTCATGTTTTGTTTTTTTGTTTTTTTTTAATTAACTACTTAAATTTTGAAACATTTCAAAGCAATTGCTAATGTGGTAAGTTATTAAATAACTATTTGACTCCCATAAAATTATGATCACTACATAGTAGATTATGTTAGGGAGTGTAAAGCAAAGGAGAATCAAAGTTGGTCTTAATACACTAATGATCATATCCGATTTTAACTCAAAAGCTTAACTTTATGGGTGAGAGCTTGCCGCTTAATATTTTTCTACAGTTTAATTTTTCTAGATTTAAGTTTCTCAGGTGCAAGTCTCATGATTAATTATTCATCTACAGAGAAAAGTCTTTTTGCAGGAGCTCTTTATTGTTGGCTCGAATAGTGCAGAGTCAATTTCAAGTTCGACTCAAACCCGACCCGTAACCCAAAATTGACACCCCTATCATAATTAGTTAATCGATAAATGACATTTATCTTTCGATTGATTGAATACGCCTCTCTGGCTCTCTCTTTATACATACAACACACGCACTACTATTTTTAGAAGGATAGAAACTTGAACCATCATGCATTTTATATGACTTATTTGATTATTTACAAGTTAAGATTGGGATTCAGTTTGAATAATTAAATATGGCATCAGTAATCAAGTATAAGTTATGATGTGATACTAATGTTTCTTATAATCAATTTTGATTCATGCTGGATAGGTCTATTATAATTTATAGAAGTTATATATTTGTTGAGAGATTTGATTAAGTATAGAGAGAGTAAGGAGGATATATATATGATGCTTATTGATTTAGATAAAGGATATGAGAGATCGAGTTCTAAAAAAAAAAGAGTTAATAGTGTTTATAGTCGTCATTAAGAATATGTATACCTAATCGAGTTTTTATTTTGTATTTGATTTATATGAATAAGGTGGTTTGACCAAGTATTTTTTAATATTGCAGAGATGAAGATGCTTAGGCGACTAAGTGACTTTTTATTTAGAGATAAAATATGAGAAGTGTGTATATATATATGAAAAGGTTGGTATTGGAAACAATAATAATGATTTTGTTGTTTTTTTATTTTTATTTTTTTTGTTATCAGAATTGAAAATAGAAGCTTAAATCTGCTTCAGTTGTCTTCTATGTTTACGCATTTATCGATAAGATGTGCAGGATAAAAAGATTCTACCCTCCTAAAAATATACATAGATCAGCAATAGAGGTGTAAGTGAGCCGAGAGCCGGCTCGAGCTCGGCTCGTTTGTGGGCTCGTGAGCCAGCTCAAATAAATATTATATTTTTAAATAATTTATTTCATTTATTAAATTTAAATAAAAAAAATAAAACACACCTAAGTTTTATTTAAACATTAAACATTTCATCTTTTTTTTTTCTCTAAATTTTGACTAAGATTTAAAATTATCGTCTAAATTTTAAAATTTCTATCCATGGCTCGTGAGCCGGCTTGAACTCGTTTACAGTGGGACGAGTTCGATAAGTGGCTTAAACTCGACTTTACAACCCTTCAGCAAAAACCCATTATTTTAGGGAGGCTTGAACTTGGTGAGAGAAGTTTAATATTCATCTAGAAGCTATGATATGCTTTTTCATGTTATGGGGTTATGAACTACAAGTTAAGTGTTAAATAAAGTTTCATTTGCGACAGCTTTTTAATTGATTTTTAAGTCGTCCTAAACAAAATCTAAATCTTCTTTAAGAGTGATTTAAGTCTGTAAAATCTCGTAATTTTTTTTATTAAAGTTGAAATCACGATGCTCTATAGCATGATTAGCATCCAAGATAACTAATGAGCTCAGCTTCTAGTTTGCTGAATGAGCACTTGGTCTATGCAGGCGAACTCCAGCAGAAATCCATCAAAGGTCCTGTGATGGAATATTCTTATGATTTTTAAGATGGAAGAAATAAATATGTAATTCAATTTTTTAAAAAAACTTTGAAAACACATTCATTGTGGCTATGTTCGAATGATGAGAATTTGAGAGAAAGAAAAAAGAGAAAAATAATAATTTAAATGCAAAAATCAATGGCTACAGATCCATACTCAGCAAACAAATTGGTGGGATTTTATGTCGTTTCTTTCACTCCATTTATAAAAGAGATTTGTAATCTATAAAAATAAAGTAGATGAAAATTTATCAAAAGAAATTATTGTGGATTTTCAAATCAAGTACATGAATAATATTTGAAAACTTCTAAGCATGAATTAAAAAATCAAATGATTTTCAATTATAGTGCACTTATAGTCTAATCGAGAGGCTGAACGAGATGAATCTAACGAGCCTAAAATCATTTTATTATGATATTATTAAGGCATTCGAATTTTTGATAAATGGTAAATGATCAAAAAAATCAATATGAAATGTATAATAGAGTGTTTTGCAATCTAGTCAAATTTATCAAAATGTCCTTCTTAACGAGATTAGGCTTTGTGAGTTTTTCCATTCTTAAGTTTTTTATATAAACATTTTGATCTCTTATACTTTTTTTTTTGTCCTAAAATTTTGTCCAAAGACATTAAACATATTCTATCACCATAAAATTTCAACAAAGAAAACTACTCATCGATTCTCCTTGAAGATGGCATTACATAAATCTTCTCTTATTCGATCTCTTATTTCTCGAAAGTGGCTACGAACCTCAGAAGAAAATGAATCCAGAGCTTCGTTCGGTTCTCGCTTTATCAACGTGAAGCAAGGCATGATTTAGAACAGGGTTTTTGTACGCAGGGAGGGGCAATTGCATTCGGTGCCGTTTGCAAGACTCTGAGATGGGGCATTGTAGTAGACGGCGGGATTTGAGCATGATCGAGCATGTAGCGGAGGTATTTTCACTTTTTTTTTTTTTGAGTGGAGGTCAACATGTATGTTTACAAATCACATAGAAATCAAATAATTTCACTAAGTTCAACAAAATATACTAGATTACTAGGGATTTATCTTCATAAATAATGATGGTTTAGAGTTATTATTTTATAAAAAAGATTTCTTTTGTTGTGTTTAATGAAGATGATACCATATATCTTTTATTTTTTATGTCAAAAATCCGCCGGAAAATTCCGTGGTAAAACACCGCCGGAAAAGTGACGAAAAGCCGCCGGAAAAGTGGTCGCCGGAAAGCCGCCGGACAAGACCGCCGGTAATGGGTGATTTTCCTGTAGTGAGAGCATATTCTCCTATTATAGGGGATACATATTGGAGTGAGGATGAACTGAGTAAATGAATCAAAGAAGAAGATTGTTATAAACTTATTTGTCTTCTTGGAAAAGATAGATGTTTGGTTTCTATTGCTATGTCGCTGAATGGAAGGTGCCCGAGAACACCCTTTCCATCTTCTCTTTGTCAATGGAGAAAATCTCTTCTCAATTGCTCTCTTTTCTTCATTTTTCTTCATTTTTCTTCATTTTTATGAGATGCAATGCTCATCCTCCATAGGCTCTATTTAATAAGTCAACCTATAGTTCATTATAAGATCTCTCCAAAAATTATAAATTTTCACAAGTTAATAGAAGCTCTCATAGCCCACAATAATAATTCAATGATATATTTACAAATCTTAATCAATTATTTATAATAAATGAGAGTTTTCATTCACATATTATAAATATTTTTTCATTGAGTGTAAAATTTTCCTTCATAACTTTAACATTACACTCTCTCAAGAGCCCACCAAAGTGCATATTTCAATATAAGAATTAGCTCTTTAACTTCCTCTATGTTATTATTAATCTTTATCTCATCCCCAACATATGAGAAAGCATAAGAGTCGTCGTTGAACTCCCCCTCTCCTCATGTAAAGAGCATACCATCCATGCGCGAAGATCTTAAGGGTTAATGCATGGATCTTCTTATGATGTTTGTGTCAACACTTGAAAAGTTTCCTTGTTTATTTTCTGAAAGTATTTGATGCTTTCTTTCTTGTTTATCTTGTCAGCAAAACCCTAAACCCTAAAGTTATCAAAGCACACAATTACATAAAAATTATCTTGAAGCTGGAGAATGCTGACATGCCCATGCATTATATTAAAGTCTACATGCAGAGACTGTCATGGTGGACCTTCTAACCACCGCGCTAATTGGAATTTGCGGATTTTTTTTTTGGGAACGAGGATGTCTACATGCTGTCACCTCTCATAGAAGGCACTTGACTGCTTAAATAATCTCACGACGAGCCTACCAACAACCAGCCCCATAGGTGATGAACCTACAGTTATTTTCTCCCCACTTAAAGGGTCGTGCCGTATGAGAAGGGAATCGAACATGGGTTGGGGGGTTCCCAATCATGCTCGCCCACCAACCCAGCAAAACCCGGTGGGATAAATTTGCGGATTCAGCCCACTTAAATTATGTGATTGAAAGCTTTGACTTTAGTAAATTCACTCGATGTCAAAAATTTAAAAATAAAAATAAAAATTGCAGCAAATCATAGCAACAGTACCTTTGAAATCATAGCAAATCATACTGTTTTCTGTGATATAAAGGAGTTGCTTAAAATGATATTGATGTCTCATCATTGCATGTTGGAATCCTTAAAGTGACGTTGAGGACTTCTACTGTGATACTGAGGAATATTTTCATCATATCAGCAAGGAATTCAGTGAATTTGGGCCTCCAGATCGATGATTGTTTCACAGGAAAAAAAATAAACTTTCTGATTTAGTTTGGATTGAAAGAAAGAGACTGAGAAGAAATGAAATCCCAAAATAATTTGTAATTATGAATCTAAATAATTATTGATCTGATATTGTTTGTAAACTTTTTTTTTTCTCATTTGCTTAAATTTCCAGCATTCTTTCTCTTGTGAAAATCTTTACATTTATTTATTATGTTTTAGCTGTTTGTTCCTTAATTTATTTCAGTAATTATAAAAAATAAATAGATAAATAAAATAAAATACAGCTGTGTTGGGATGTGACTTAGTTTCTGTGGCAATTCCTTGCTTGTGGTTTTGATATTGCGTGATTTCTATCGTTTAATAAGTGATGATATTGACCTTAACTTTGGCTGATTGAACGTGGTGGAGCTACTTTTGTGGGTAGCATGCAGGAAAAATTGTTCTGTGAGGTCATCGGATGGTCTCGAGGTGAATCAGAATGCATGACGTTATCTGGTGCACACCGGTACGTAGCACCAATACAACAAAAAAATGACATGACGGGTCCTAATTCACCTCCGGATTACATCCGGTGACTGCACATAATAATGTGTGTAGCATGCATGCTCTGGAAATCTCTGGTTCCTTTCTTTTATCTAAGTTTTATTATTATTATTATTATTATTATTATCATTTTGCCTTTGCTTTACCGAATTTGAGATTAATGAAAATTCAGGCTTGGTTTTTTCTTTCCTTGTGATTTCTTTCTATTTTTGATCTATATAGTCTATATAATTTATTATTAATTAGCTTAATCTTTTTTATTTTGACCTAATTGAATTAGTTATTATCTATTTCTTTCATATAATTTATTATTGGATCTCAATCACAACGATCAAATCAATTCATTTGTATTTTAATTTTGATTGGATGCATATAATTCAAAATCTTTAGCAGTGATATTTAAGAAAATGATATATGTAAATTTTTTAATATAAATGATCTTATAATTAGAAAATTTTAAGTTAAAGCATTTAACTTTTGTCATATTTACCCTATAAATATGGTGTAAATAGCTTAGGGTTTGTAACCCCTTTTGTACTCCGTCTCTTCTCTATAGTGAAGCTGTTCTCCCTTCTTCGTGGTTTTTCATAGATTTGGGCTTTTCACGTAAGTCTCTTGTGTTCGTTTGTGTTTTGCAAATAGTAATTTATTGTTTCTCTTTGTGTTTAGTTCATCGTATTAGGAAATGAGTCTCTCTCTATTATTGTATTTACAGCTTTACCATGTTTTACTCTAGACTTTGTATTTGTTCTTCAAGTAAGGAGACATTATTTTTTTCCTTTTCCTCTCTATGTTCCGCTTCTGTTCTTCTTCTTCTTGGAGCTCAGCCGCTCTTCTCACATGGTATCAGAGCTGTAAGGAAATGTGCTCTCGTAGAACACAACATGCCGTGAGATATAAATTTTTCCTGATTTTTTGTGAAAACATTTATATCCTTTATGATGAAGGCTTGAATAGCCAAGAAAGATGCATTCTTGAGAGCGGGGAGATAATTTGTTTAAAGTATAAGGTTGCAATCAAGGGAAGTAGAGACACCCGAAGGTGCGAAGATGAGGGTATGTGGGCAAAGAACCGTGGAGACATTGGTATTGTGATTAAAAGGAGGTGGATTTAGAGGGAAGACGGTTGATGAGGTAATTGGCAGTTGAAAGAGCTTCGGCCCAACAATAATTTGGGAGGTTGGAGGCATGTAGAAGTGTGCTAGTAAGGTTAAGTAGGTGCCCGTGCTTGTGCTCGGATAGTCCATTTTGTTCTCGGGTGTGAGGACAGCTCAATTGATGTATTATTTCAAGTTCTTGCAAATATGCCTTCTCTTCATCGGAATTGGCCCATGCTTCAACTGGATGTCTCCAATGCATTCTTACACGGTGATCTTCCGGACGACATCTACATGCACCAACCGCCCGGCTTTGTAGATCCGAACCTTCCGAATGCAGTCTGCAAACTTCTAAAATCTCTCTATAGATGGGCTCAAGCTGGCACCCCGACAATGGTTCCATAAATTTACCAATTTTCTACTAGCACAAGGATTCAAGTTTAGTCGTTCCGACCCATCTCTCCTTTTACTTAATCATAATCAAACATTTAATTAAGTCTTAATTTACGTGTATGATATACTTATCACAGTGAATGGCCAATCTGCAATCCAGTCTCTACTCAAGCTCCTCAACTCTCAATTTGCTCTCAATCAACTTGGACAAATCTCTCTATTCCTCGGAATTCAAGTTCTTCGAAACACCTCCGGCTACTTCCTTACGCAACAACACTATGCCAAGAAAATTCTACACGATGCCGGCTTCGATGACTCCAAACCCGCGCCAACACCCGTCACTGCAAAATCCAAACACAAATACAACAATCTTCAGCCATTTCAAGACCCTACTCTCTACCGTCGCCTTGCGGGATCCCTCCAATACCTGTCTATACTGCGGCCGGACATTGCCTTTGCCACCAACCTTGTCTTTCAACGTATGCATCATCCCACCGAGCAAGATTTTCAAGCTTTAAAACAATTACTACGCTATGTCAAAGGCATGTCGTTCTATGGTCTACCAATCATGGTTGGTGACCTGAATCTCACTACCTACACGAATGGGGACTGGGCTTCAGACACTATAGACTGCACATCTATATCTGGGTTTTGCATATTTTTGGGCCCCAATCTCATCTCCTGGTATGTCAAGAAGCAGATAACGGTTGCAAAATCTTCAACAAAAGTTGAATACCGATCCTTGTCTGCAGCCACCTCGGATGTCATATGGCTTCACCGCTTAGTTGCTAAACTTCATCTTGAACAAAAGTCTCCAACCGTCATACATTGTGACAACATCTCGGCCCTTGCAATTGCGAAGAATCCGGTCTTTCATGCAAGAACTAAACACATCGAGATAGACTATCAGTTCATCAGACAACACATTGCCAATGACGACATATCTCTCACATACATTCCTTCAAAGGATCAAATTGCAGATATTCTAACAAAACCATTTACCACTGCTCGTTTCAACGCGCGACCTTCGTAACAAATTAACCATTCATCCGATGAATGCTTAATTTGAGGGAGGCTGTTAGGAAACGAGTCTCTCTCTATTATTGTATTTACAGCTTTACCCAGTTTAACTCTATGTATAAACTTTGTATTTGTCCTTCAAGGTAATGATACATTATTTTTCCTTTTCCTCTCTCTGTTCCGCTTATGTTCTTCTTCTTCTTGGAGCTCAGCCGCTCTTCTCACACACCGTTCCCTAACAAATAAGCCTATTAAATTTATGACTAAGTAGTTGAATTAATTAGTAGTTTGTGATCTATGAATCATCATTTTTTTAATTTTATATGAAAACATATTACACATTATATTGATTTTGTTGGTTTTCTTCTCAAATTTCCTATATTAAAAATGATAAGAAAAAAAAAATCACTAAAATGAATATCTACCCTTTGTTACATGCTTCTTATTACGCTCTACCGATCTGCTGCCATTGTTCCAATAAGAATTCAATATGTTGATGAGCTCTTCTTGAGTTCATATTTCAGTGAGAGCCCAATTTGATTTGAAAATTTCACAAAATATAGCTAAACATTACAGAAAATAGCTAGAAAATATTACAATAAAATATAATGATTTGATTACTTCTTAACCTAAGACTTCTTGAGTTCATAATCTTGGCATCATGTTACGCAACACAGTTATTTTCAAACAAGGTCATCATTCATACATCTACTAACATTATTGCAGACAAAATAGCTGAGAACATTAAGCAACAGGCCATCATGAATACTATATTTATTTCAACAACACTTAGACTTCGTTTGGGACGACTTTCTTATTGCTCCATAAGACAGCTTTATAGTACAAAAATTTTAAATTTTGTACTAAAAAATTGCTTTAGAAAGTAGTAAAAAAACTGTCCCAAACAAAACCTTAATTTATTATTTGGCATCCACATTCGCTCTTTCCCCTCTCCTAAGCTAGCTAAGCCCATCATTCCTCGAAGACTTGGAGGATTAGGAGACAATCTAACTGTTTACTGAGATAGAGAAACTCATCATTACTCTGACCCATTATTTCAAATAAGTACATCTCTTTTCTAAGGGATGTATCTTAATATTAGTACAGTAATATAAAATCTTGCAAAAAACACTAATCTCAAGGAGCATTGAATGATTAATCTCAAGGCACATATCATATTTCAGTCGAATTTATTTAGAACATTCCCTTATAGAAGTATCAGTTTTCTTCTATAAAAAACCAATGACTTGCATGCTCCTCTTTGTCCTGCCTACTATTTTCCTTCAACTACTGGACGCGAAGATCTAGCTACAAGCAGAATAATGTGTTCATCCAGGTTCTTCTCCTCGAATAGTTGGTCATCTACAATTCCCCGAAGCAGATTTCTTAAGAAGGCAAAAGCTGCTTGTTTGAAGTCAAGAGTGAGATCAGGTAATGGCAGAAGTGCAAGGTAAGGCTCATAGTATTTCACTGAAGTAAATCCTCATAGTTCTTCGAATTTTCAGTAAGTAATGAGATAGTTCATTCTTCAGGTTGAAGAAAAGAAGCCATGGCTGGCAAGAACATATGAAGATAGTGAACATCAGGTTGTATTTGAAGAACAATTGTATCATGGAGGAGAACAAGAGGCTTAGAGAGATAGCAATCTTTCTCCGTCAAGAGAATCAGACACTCCAGTCTCATATCGAAGACATGAACAGATCCCACAGCTGCACTCTTCAAAGCTAAGGCTTCGTTTGGGACGACTTTTTTTTGCTTCTCAAAGCAGCTTTTTAATATAAAAATTTAATTTTTGTAATAGAAAGCTGCTTGCTTCATGAAGAAGTAATTAAAACGTTGTCCCAAACGAATCCTAATATGTGCATATTTCTGATTTCAGGTTTCTCTGCTTGAGTTCTTATCCTTTCTTAGATTGTGTGTTTTAAAGCATTAGTAAATTTAGTACTGCTTCCTATTATGTACTGTTACAGCAGATGGGAAAATCTTACATGCTTGATGTATTTGTAACGTATATTTCTTGAACGTTTTGAAGTTTCTAAGCATTTGCTTGCTTTAATGGTTACAGTACTTCTGTCTAGATGGACTGTAGCAAACAGCTCAGATTCTAGTTGATCAATTTTTTTGTGAAAAGAAAATTATGATCACAATATGGATTTAAACTGATAATTAACAGCTTATCTTGTGTTGGTTTGATCACAAAAATGAATTTAAACCCTAAACTAAAAAAAAACTTGTATGATTAAGAGTGGATATGAGAAGAGCTCATAGTGGGCAATTATATTTGCTCAAAATTCTAAGATTTTTTTTTTTTACTTTTTAAAGTTTTGCGCGTCCCCAATTCTATTTTGGTCACTTGCAGCTCATCTTGGTCAGTTGGTTGGGAGCTTTGGCTACCAATCAAGAAGTCGTAGATTCGAGTACTGCATTTATGATGTGTGTGTGAGTTTATCTTAATTGACCTAAATATTTCCAAATAAAAAAAATTTGACCACATATGAGTTCCACGTCGGTGTATGACACAAATATTTTTGTCTAATATTTTCTATATGAATTAAAATTATGATATTTTATATCAAAACAAAGAAACAAAGTAGCTAAAAAGTATCACCAAATAAAACCTAACTTAGTTTCTTTGACCAACAACACTTCATTCTTTTATTGTCAGCTTCCCTATTGCATCATCTCCATCAGAAGCTTTGATTTCAATAATAATAAAAATAATAAAATTTTATAAATTCATTTAATCAGAAAATAAGATTTATTTAATTTTATAAAATTTCCCAAAACTGCGACAACTATGATAATATTTAATGTACAAAATAAATGAAAATAAAATATTTATTTTCTAAAATTTATTTTTTTGTGTAAGAGCAAATAAGAGCTTGCCCTCGCAATCACATGGAGCATGTAATTGCATGATCATGAATCTTGCTCAACTTCAATAGAAGCAAATGAGATCAAATATAGGAGCTAGAAACAACATAGGCTCATAGTGGCAACAGCAGTGTAAAAAATTAATATATTTCATGCTAATAATTTATGTACATATTGCAGATTGGAGTATTTGCGGCGGTAGAGACATGTATTTTAGCATCCAAGTTTTATACGAAGTTCTAGCATATCGACAAATAAAAAAGAAAGATATGAGAGTCATAAGAGACATCAAGATTTTTACATGGAAAATCCTGAAAAGAGAAAAAAAAAACATGGGGTATGGCCTTATTAAAATGGTTATACTAGTGTTTATTGTTGATTACAAATGAGAGGCTCTTTCATGGGGGGAAGATTTTTACATGAAAACCCTACAAAAGGTAAAAACCATGTTGGCGTTGACTCCTCCAACGATGTGGTGATGTTAAACAGAGAATGGGCGCTACCATGTCCATATTTGAGCGCTCCAACGATATCAATGATGGCGTCGCGGCGGTATAGTGTTCATTGTCGTGACGTTGTAACATACTTAAAATTTGCTCATTTCTTGTATTTTCTTGCACAAACACAACTAAAACACGCATTTAACTAACAAAGTAGCACATTATTTACATTTATTACTCGGCGGTCGGGAGGTGGTTTGACGATGGTTGGGCAGAAGTCCGACGATAGTCGACTAATATGTGGAAGTCCAGGGCGGTCGGCGGCGAAGCAGTGGTCCGACGATGGTCGGGTGGAAGTTCGATGGCTATTGGAGGACAGGTGGAAGTCTGATGGTGGTCGGTGATCGTTGGAGGCCGGGTGGAAGTCCGGTGGTGGTCGGCGACTGGGTGGTAATCTGACAATGGTCGGGTGGAAATGCGGCGATAGTCGATGGAGTTCGCCGATGATGGTGCTAGAGCTCTTGAATCCTTAGAGCTCTCTCTAATCTCCAGCCAAAGGTCCAAGTTCCAAGCCCCCTTTAGTGTGGGAAGAGGGGGTCTATTTATAAGTTTTAGAGAGTGTCATATCTCGTAAATATGGATAAGATCTGGGGCATATTTGAAGTGCTCCATCGGACAACCCATATTGATACCCCGATCATAGAGTGTTTGTCAAAAGATGTCAAAATTAAATTGTATTGGGCTAATTGGATTTGTCTTGTGGAGCCACACGATTTGACTATAAACATGATATCTTTGGATATCATTTGGTCATCCAATTAGACTTTGAACATTCTAAATAAGCTTCGGGCTCCCGATTTGAACCCATTTGGACTCGGATTGGATTGATTTTGCTTGTTATTAGGTTCATCTATTGACTATCTTCGAGTCGTTTAGTTTTACTATAAGTTTGCTGAAATTGTGTTAAAATGATTCTGAATTTAATTTTAGAAGTTACCAACTTGAATAAGCCTTGAGATTCATGCATGATCAAGAAAGATTTTTTGGTGGTGTATCAATATCCAATTATTTATTTGATATTTGTCATATTTTTACTATATAAAGTTATTAAATTGAATATGATATAAATATTTTAATTCAATATAATAAAATAAGCAGCCATAGCCACCATTAAATCAATATTTTATTGAACTCAAAGCTATTTATTAAACACTAAATAATTATATTAGTGAATATTTATAAATTAAGAAAAGCATATTACTTTTAAATTTTATTTAATTATATAGCAAATTCTAAAATTTTATTCAAATTTACTCAATTACTTAATAAATAAATAAATATAATGAGCCTTACATAAAAGATTATCAGCTATTCATTTCTCTTACATCCCTCACTATCAAGAAAAGAATTAATTCGCACGCGAACGCCAACTATGTCTGGATATTAATCAGGAGTCATCACGTCATCTAATGCACAGTGTATTGTATGATGTGGTGGCTCTTGATTGACCTTCGATCCGAACATATTCGAAGTCCGCACGTAAAAGGGCGACTCGCTCCATAATATGTTGGGACAATAATGCCCCTGCATGCAAACATGATTCATTGATTGTTGTTGAAATTAACGATAATAAAGGCTGACCCACTAAGCATCACGAGGGAACAGCAATTCATGCAAAAACCACATAAAGCTTAAAAGAGCACTACCTTTACTGAAGAGAAATGCTGATCAACCCAAAAGATAGCCAAAAATTCAAGTGAGAATGGCTTAACAGTAATTTTATTAAGTTTTATTAATGTAAATTTTTATGACAAATGTAAAACCATAAAACTATTCTTTTTAATAAAATGAGTGGCAACATTGAAATTAAGGGCATATTTGAGACAACTGTAAATTTTTATAAGGCTAATTGTAAAGATTTTTTTTAAAAGTTTTTTTTTATAGTTACTGTAGAGAAAATAATTTGATATTTCGATTGAAGTAGTTTTCTTACCATTTTTTAAACAACTTTCTAGTGCAAGAAAGCAATAAAAAAATTAATCAGGTCGAAAAAAAAACAGTTTTTCATTATATTTTATATATATATATATATATATATAAAAGAAATTAACAAAAGGAACAGTTAAATAAAATTATAATTAGTATTTAAAAAAAAAAAGCTATCCCAAACTATCTAAATAAAATTGAAAGCAAAAAATCTAAATTCATTCTCTCATAGAGAAAAAAAAATCTAAGAGAAAAATAAGATTCACATGATCCCATACTGTATCCTCCTTAATGGTCACTGTCCTTTGTAATCGATTGCTCCTTTCTTCATCATGAAATAAAGTTTGTTTGGTAATGAAAAGAGATTAAAAAGGAGCAATGACAGACCAGTATAAGCTTTATTTCACTGCTTGACTTTTAACTTATATAATTATAAATTATTTTAAAAAAATATATATGAATACAAATTAATTTTCTACTCATTTCTTTATGAGTATGATTGATAGTAATATTTTTAGTGACAAATTAATAATTAAAATTATTAATAAATAGTATTTGATCACATGCTTTAAAAGAAATATAAGCTATCAATTTAGGTTTTAAGCAAAGTCATATGACATGATATCAATGAAAGCTTTCTTTTTTATTTTGTTTTTCCTTCTTGTAATTAAAGGAGAGGAGTACACAGCTCATCTTGGTCTGTTGGTTAGAACTATGCTTCCAACTAAGAGTCTTGGGTTCGAGTCTTTGTGTAGCTGTGTGTATGAGTTTGCCTTAAATGGCCTAAATGTCCCAAAAAAAAGGAGAGGAGATAATTTGAGAGGCGTTTCAATAGGCTAATGATGTAGCCCTTCAAGTTTCAATAGCCATTTCTTTCTTTCAGAGGAAAACTACAAAAAACTTTCCATGACATAAGTACTTACTTTTGGACTAAAACATGTGGAAGTTGAATCTACAATGAAGAATTGAGCAAAGGTTTTAAAAAAATGCATGCTTGGTAAAATCATATATATATAGATAGATATATATTATATTATTATATATATATATATATATATATATATGGTTTTGTCTGGGCACGAATTTCAATGCAAATGTGAATCGGGAGTTTTAAAAATTAAAATCAGGAACATCAGAACTCCGATTTCAGCAAGTTTATAGTTAAATTGAACATCTCAAGAAGACAAACCCAACAACTCCAAATTCAATCCAATCTGAGCCCAAATGGATTCAAATCAAAAGACCAAAGCCTATTTGGAAGCTTTAAATCATTAATTGGATGATCAAATGATATTCAAATATGACATGCTTATAGTTGAATCGATCAGTTGACAAGCACTTAAATCTTAGATAAACACTCCATGATTAATGGAATCATTATGAGCCGTCCGATGGAACACTCCCAACATGCTATTGATCTTCCTCATATTTAATAGGCATGCTACTATAAAAAGACTATAAATATATTCATCATTCTTATCCTCATTCTTCAAATAAGAGGGGGAGGAGAAGGGAGAATATTTTGGAGCTCTCTTGCCACCAACTTCCAACAGATCTCTTCCTGACTATCGAACATCGTCGGACTTCTGCCCGTCTGCTAATTATCAACAAATCCTGAAACACCGCCGGACCTCTACTGAATACTCCCCTGACTCTTCCTGACTACTGACCATCGCCAGATTCTCATCATCCTCGAGTTAATAGACAGTTCAACCTTTGTAGATTGTTCATCATGCATTCACTTACAGTTCCGAAAGGATGGACGAGACAACAGCTTAACAGAAAATAAAACAAACACGAAAAGAACTCTGAAATTTGTTGGCTTGCTGACTTGCCACGATGAACTATAATCAAATTTCTAAAACTACATCTAGCTGTATCTGACGCAATTTTAATAAGCTGATAAAAATCATTTCAATATCGAGTCATTAGCTCGATCCTATAATGCGGCAGTCAAGATCAAATTGCTGGAAATAAACAATGTATGAGTTATTTGGAGCAAAGAATGAGCTATTTAAATGGCATTTAATGCTTGCAAAAGAAATCAAAAGAACTCAAACTACTAGTGTAAATGAGTCGAGCCCAATTCAAGCCACCCCTCACTTGAACTTGAGCTTGATTAATTAAATAAGTTCAACTTCAAGCTCCAGATTTAATTATGCGAGTTCGAGTCAACTCACGTGCTACACTATGTCACTACAGGAAAATCGTCCATTACCGATGGTTAACATCAATTTTTCGGAGGTTTTTAAACCGTCGGTATAAACCGCGTAGAAAATGGATTACGACGGTTTTCCGGTGACTATGACAGTCGGAAATTACTAGATCCAAAATCGCAGGTAAACCGCCAGAATATTCTAATGCAATACCGCCGGCAAACAACCAGTCATTATCAGCGATCGTACCGGCAGTTAAAACCGCCGGTGTTTCTGGCGACCAAATTGTCAAATAGCTGCCGGTTATTACCAGCGGCACAATTAAATAAACAGTGGCGAATTGTCTTCATTTGGTATTGAAGTTTTCGGCGGTTTAGCCGTACGTCGGAAACCTATAGCAATTGCAAAAAAATATTGACAGCCCCCCTCTATATGAATAAATTTCGACAATTACCTACAGACAATTCAAAACACAAAACAAATACTTTTAATCATATACTCAGGCAATTCAAAACATAATATATGAAATACACTAATATCCACAATTAATATATATTCTGATAGTTCAAAACATAAAATATGTAAAGTTCAAAACAATAACAACAATAAAACATAAAACAATGTTTAAAACATAAAACGAGTTCTTTCACATCCATTTGTTCAAAATACATCAACTAGTTCTTCAAACAAGTAACAACAGCTAATCATTGTCTATGTCCACGCTACCTTGTGATTCAGGTATAGGCTCTTACTTATTTTTCTTCTGATTTCCAACTCAATATGATCGTAACTCTGCTTGCATCTCAACTTGAATCTTTCTCACCCTCTATCTCTCTTATTAGGGCAGCAACCCTTTGGTTAACGGTTTCTTCAGCTCCACTAACATCATAAAATGTTGAAGTAGATATACTGCCCTCATAAGCATATCTCTACAAACCTAAGCCATAAAATCTCCCCTTCTGCCTTCCTCCAACAACATTTGACCACATGTGATGCTCATAATATTTGATCGATCCTGAAGATGATACATCACCAATAGACTGCTAACTATCTCAAAGTTGTATAAAACCATCATATGAGAATAAATCCATAAAATAAATTTCTATTTATTTCAAAAAATTATACTCACATGAATTTTTTCGCCTTCTCTCCTTCAGTGAATTTCTTGTAGTGCTAGTTCAATTATTATTAAATTGGGATTATTTATGATTCAAAAAATCATTAAAATAAAATAATAAAAAGAATGAGAAATTTAAAAATAATAATAATAAACAATCACATGATATAAAAAAAGAAGTTATAATTTTTAAACATTTTTAATAATTTTATGTTAAAACTCTTGATTAATATTTTTTAAAAAGTGCAGGCACATGTGCCAACAAATTGCTAAGGAGCTCATCAAGTTCAACCCATGAGTCATTTATTAAGTCAAACTCGGGTTAGCTTAACTCACTTGCAACCCCTAAAACAACATTATAACAAAAAGAAAAATCACTAACGATTTAAGACTTAAAAAAAACTCAAAAGTGTGACAACAAAATATTTAAATTATTCAAAATTTCCAAGAGCCATTAACTGGAATTCAGTTAAAAATAACAATCAATTTCAATAAAAAGTATTCACAAACTACTCCTAGACTGCAAACAATCTACATCAAGTGAGATATCGCTATGGCTTGCTGGCAATTTTTACTTTACAAGTAGGTGCATAAAGCAAGAAGAATGATTATTGATGGAAATTGAAACCAAATAGCACAAGAAATCAAATAAACTGGTTGACGTTTAATATCTAGCCATGCATGAAGTATAATCTATTTTAAGGTTTCATTTGAGACAGTTTTCTTACTGCTTTCTAAAACAGCTTTTTAGTACAAAAATTTCTAATTCAAAAAAAAAAAATACAAAAAAATTATTTTAGAAAACAACAAAAAAGCTATCAAACTCGGGTTAGCTTAACTCACTTGCAACCCCTAAAACAACATTATAACAAAAAGAAAAACCACTAACGATTTAAGACTAAAAAAAACTCATAAGTGTGGCAACAAAATATGTAATTTCAAAATTTCCATGAGCCATTAACTGGAATTCAGTTTAAAATAACAATCAATTTCAATAAAAACTATTCACAAACTCCTAGAACTGGAAACAATCTACATCAAGTGAGATATCGCTATGGCTTGCTGGCAATTTTTACTTTACCAGTTGGTGCATGAAGCAAGAAGAATGATTATTGATGGAAATTGAAACCAAATAGCACAAGAAATCAAATAAACTGGTTGACGTTTAATATCTAGCCATGCATGAAGTATAATCTATTTTAAGATTTCATTTGAGACAGTTTTCTTACTGCTTTCTAAAACAGCTTTTTAGTACAAAAATTTCTAATTCAAAAAAATACAAAAATACAAAAATATTGTTTTAGAAAACAACAAAAAAGCTACTCCAAACAAAACTTAACATGCATGAATGTAAGACGCGGTTTTCTAAGAACGAGACAACAAAATAAAATCATCATCCTCAAGCACTTGCACATCCTTCTCCCCCACAAAATTCTCCCTCCCAATTGTCTCCACTATTTTAACAAAACTCACCCTTTTCTCAAAAGGAAGAGGAACATATGGCAACCTGAATATGGGTCTGATCACACCAAGCTGAGCCAACGCTGTATTAACACCAATTGGGTTTGGCTCAGAGAACAACCAATCAAACAATGGCGACAGCTTTCTACAAACTGAAGGATTTGCACCCTTAAACATGAGCTCCTGCATCAATCTTGGAACAAGATTGCTAGCGACAGATATAACTCCATTTTTTCCACTAACCCACCTTGCATCAATGCACTCATCGTCATTGCCACTCCATATAGTTAACCCACGAGCAACATATTCTCCAATCCGATCAATTCCCATACATTCCTTAACACCAGCCACGTTGGGGTTCTCTGCAATAGAATAGATCACCGAAGGAGGAATATCCTGTACAGTCCTGGAAGGCACATTATAAATGATAGTTGGCCCTATAGGAAGAACACTCTCAAAATGGAATAATAGGCCCTGCATTGATGTTTTGCCATAGTAGGGATTAATATGCAGCGCTGCATGCATTCCAACGGCAAAGCCTTGTTCAGCTGCGTGAATTGCCTCTCTTGTTGAGTTTCTTCCAGTGTTACCAATCACTTTGAGAATGGCTCCAAAGCAAGTGATAGTATGAGCAATGAGCGTTATGTGTTCGTCCCAACTCATAAGATGACCTTCTCCAGTTGTTCCTCCGACTACCACACCTTCAACACCATTAGCTATCTGCATCTGAATCAGAGAGTCATAAGCTACGAGGTCAAATTTTCCATTGGGTAAATAAGGCGTTTTTATAGCAGTGATTAGTCTTAGGCGCTTTATGTCCTCCACCGAAGTCCTGCATAGATAACAACAAAACCATTCCGTTCTCAAAGTTGTTTATCAAGTGAGGCTGGTAAATAAGGAATTAAATTACCCAATAGCTAAACAAGCTGGATTTCACGTTTAATTGGAGTGCATGTTTACAACTTTTTTAATCATCTATTAATACTAAGTTATGAAGCATTATCAGCATCTCCATGGATGCATATTGGAGATTCTAGTATTTTCATTATTTGTTACATAAAACTTACATAATTTGTCTAATTTATATGGGGAGATTGAGAAAATATAATCGTTAATTATGGAAATTATAAGTCTATTGCTAATGAGAATATGAGGCTTGTGGAATTCAAACTAGGTTGTGATAATGCCATTGATCAACGGTCAATACCTAAAGAAATAATATGCATAAGAATGGTTATATGTTAAACCATCATGTACTTTATATGTATTCTCTTACGTAAGTATATCTTATATTTTGAAACTCTCTTGTATTACAAGAATGCATTTCAAAAATCTCACAAAAATCCTCTCATAAGACTGGGGGTATTTTAAATATTTATCCGAGTCGACATCGCATCGCATGCCAAAATCCCCGAATAAATATTTAAAACCTCAAAATATAAAGCCTATCCAAAATCTCCCTGCACGATAGGGGGCATTTTTAAATATTTATTTGGGTTGACATCGTGCTATGCACCAAAATCCTTAAATAAATATTTAAAATCTCAAAATTATAAATTTATTCCATTTTAAAATGTCCCTGCAAGATATGAGGCATTTTAAATATTTATTCGAATCGACATCACACTACATGCCGAGATTCTCAAATAAATATTTAAAATCAAGAATACAAATATTTCTTCATATGGAAGGATGCAAAAATTTCCTCTATCAACGAATTCATTTTCAAAGTATGCAGGTGATCTTTCAAAAGTTTGGGACACTATCTTCTCCAATGTACCAAGATTTTAAATGCCAGAAAAAAGACTTTTTGTGACTACACACTCCAGCAAGTCCAACTAGAATAGCTTGAAGTCTTTCAACAGTCTCAAGCTTAAGGCTCAAATAGGTATAAGAGGTCAAATCCAATAAGCCCAAATATGGTCAGATCGTTGGCAGCTCTGTCTACTCAAAATGCCATAAGAAAAGTCGTAGTAGTGAAACCCCCACTTCATCAATCCGTTAGTAGGGATTGTGGGAAGTACGAAGGCTTATTCGACTCGATAAATTCCAGTTGTCGTACTTTACTAAATTCTCCTGATCGATTGGAGAATCAAAGTCCAAGTGGGAAGGATGAGTCGTGAACAACAACCAAATACGTGTAAACTCCAAATCTTCAACCACAAAGGATGACTTCAGATCTACCAACTTCAGTAAATTCGGCATTGGAAAACACATTTCCCATAGCTTAAGTATGAAACCTAAATGGGTATAAAAGGCTAGATCGCTGGCAGCTTCGTCTACTCAACACGTCATACGAAAGTTCGTATCAGAGAAACCCCAATTTCAACAACCAGAGGACGAAGAGCTATAAAATAGTTAAGAGACAATTTTGATACTTTTCTCAGTTACACAGCATGAACTCGCACTCTTTCTCTCTCTTGAAAATTGTTTAAGAAAATAACCTCTCATGAACATTTTGAATTTCACTCTTGATCAATGATAATACAAAAATGAATATCACAACAAAAGTTTATTCAGAATATACTAGATTGCATTTTTGCATGCCTCATATCAATTTTATGATATAAAAGTACGCTTCAATTTACAAGGTTAATGATAATAAAATCAATAAAAAAAAAAGTCAAACAGCAAATCCCGTTAAATCATGCACATAATACATTTTTTTTTCCACATAAATAGCCCACGGCCATATCATCTGATGCAAAAGACTCCCAAAGGTCACCTAGCTCATGGCTTAACGATTGGGAACTTAAAAGCTCTCCAAAGGTCACCTAGCTCATGCCTCATGGCTTGACAACCTAGGATTGAGTGTGACATTGCCATATGCACGTGTATTGCGATTAAATTCGTTCAAAAATCCCCCCAAAAAAATTATTTAAACCACCAAAATCCCAACTACAACTCGCAATGAAAATCTCAAATCACCATCTCTACCAACCATTCAAAGTGCCTTTGGGCCAAACGGCCCAAACCTATAATCGAATGTAGGTATCATCAACATCATGCCTAAGGTGCCAAGGTAGAGGAGCATATTCATAACAATGATTATCAAGAAAATAATAAGATTGTGATGCTGGAGTTCCCAATATTTTATCCTCGTATAAGCTCCCACAATGAAAGTGAAGGTTAAACAACATCATCCACCTATCATATTGGGTTGAAAGCTTGGCAAAACCAAACCCAACAATTAATTTCACATATATCTTCCACAAGGAAAAAGTTCTTCATATTCATATTCCCTCGTTCAGAAGACTTTTAGATGCCGAGAAGTAGAAGAAAGGAATACAAAACAAGAAGTGGAATATTTCTTTAATTAGATAAACCATCCCGGCCTTCAATATGATAAAAAATTTTGGGAAAAGAAAAGCAATTCAGCACATAATAACTTGTTCATTATGTGCAATACCTACAAGTTAGACTCTGTGGCACAGTTTAAAGCTTGTTAAACAAAAAAATAACCTGGTTTTGAACTCATGGCTGTGCATTGGAAGATGAAAATTCGAAATAATGGCAGCTTTTGGAGAATCCCATCTAAAACTCCTGTAAGTTAAAATACATAATAACAGCATCAGCCCATAGTATTGACAAGAAGATGAAAGTAAGATTTCACATGACAATAGTCAACATCAAAAGGAATTATAAAAGAATTCATTGAGCTCTGTCTCATCTGATTAAAAAGCGCATTAATATCAACAAAAATGTCGCCACCCAACATTCCATGGCAAATATTTATGAGGCAGTAGATCCTATCTGAAAACGCAAATCCATCACAATAAAAGACCAATTGAGGTGAACTGCATATGACAAGAAAAATGAATGAATAATTTAAACAGAGGTGAATTGGTTAATTTGCTTCCTAGCATTAAGCCAAAATAGAGATGGGGAAGGCGAGAGGTGAATTGGAGCCTTTTTCAATAGAGATCGAATACTCAAAAAAGAACAAGAAATAAAATCTCCACAAGACTTCTTTTTCTATGTTTATGACAATGTTTTCAACAGCAACTCAAAAAATTCATTATTTTAATTAAAAAAATTAAAAATGGTAGGCCGCAATTTCACCAAAAAAATAAGAAATCCAGATAAGAAAAATCTTACAACCTATACTACTATAAAATAGTGGGTTGTGATTTCACCAAAATACATCAGAAACTTACATTTAAAAACAGAAATCCTGACCTTTCATTTTCTCCAAACAAAAAAATTAACATTTAAAGAACAGTTAAACCAGAATGGGAGAAGATGGGTATTCACTGCTAGTTCCTGGAGTATTTGATTCCTGCCAAAATCCCTTCCTAAAATTATGGAAGGTAGAAGATAACTACTCATTCCTTCATCCTAAATCATATTTGTACATCATCACTGACCCTATTTCGCCTGAAAATACTTGTCGTCTCTGCTATCCCTCGTCCCTTCTTTAAGAACCTTTAACATGTTCCGACATTAGCACTTCAGTTTTTTTTTTTTTTTTTTTTTTTTTTTTTTTTTTTTAAATAAAGTTCGTTTTTGCTTTATTAATTCCATTGGATTTGATCCTTGCTATGAATATTATTTCTTTTCTTTTATATCATTTATGGATTATGGCTGTGGGCTCTGAAAATTTGCGCCCCGACCTCTCCGCAGCTCCTTTCTTATGTTTGGGTTGTCAAGGAGAGTTTTAAAGCTTAAGTTTTGAGGCAATTTTCCAGAAGACAAATTGGGTTCTAAATAAGACATTACCCAAAGATTTCACCCTCATTTTGCAAGGACTTTATGATCTGAGTTCAGGTTTCTTATAGACGCAAGTCCCTATAGCTCATTACCCCTCCTGATAACAAGAGAAAACTTTCAATTAAGGCTAGTCGTCGAATAGATACATAGTATCCACAGATGCATAGTATCTAGCAAATAATAGCAACATATTTTGATATTTGAAATTTTAACATTTAAAATTAGAAATTCGCAACCTTATACTTTAAGCGGATGGTGGGGGAAATGATGAAAGATCCGATCAAGATCTTATGATTCCGTCGTCCCGGGTCATCATGATCCTAAGTCTACTTAGTCGGAGGAGGTAGACGACCCAACCTGACAGAAGGATCCTTGTCAGCAATCATGGGTTGCTTCATCCAAGGGTACCTCGTAAATATTTATCTAAGGGGACAAATTTGAATCCACCTTAGCTAGCAGAGGGCTTTATGCCCTATCGATCATATCCTATTGATTCATTACTCAATGATTTAGTGTCATTGGGAAACATACGGGCTCTAACTATGACTGTAATTTAATGATGTCATTTGGTAGCAAAAACACCCAGTCAGAGAGCCCAGGTTATAAATGTTTACATGTAGTCTCATTTAGCTGCAAAGTCAACAGTTAGAGGACATGTGTCATATCCTTACTGGCTAGAGACGGTTTGAGAACGAATCCTAGTGATATTCTCAATAGACATTCGCTATTTGTAATTTTCGAACTTGTCCACCCCTACAAACTGTTGCGGATGGTGGATGTATTTTGCTTTAAGTGTTTAAGTGTTATTATTTCAATTTTAAATATTTTAGGTTTTAGTATTTTTTTTTTAGTTTTGAATTTTTATGGGAATTTGAAGGCATTTTAAATATTTGTGGTCCTTTTCGGTTCATATTTTTTTTCAACATAGCCATCATTAAGATACTTATGGACAATTTTATTTTATTTGTTAAACCTTATCGACTCTATTTACTTGCCAATAGAGGATTAGGTCAATGTAGATTTTATAATTATTATTGATGAATCTTTCTTATAATAGACCTTAAAAGCCTAATATAAACGTATAAAATCAAGACTTCGGTCAGCGTTATGACCATATATTTTTTCAATGATTCAAGCTATGTCGACTCCATTTATTTGCCGACAGAGGATTAGGCTTGAATTTAAGTTCATTTCATGCATCCTCAGACGTCAAATGTATGCATACAACACACTCGCTGGGGCCCATGCGGGTATATACTGTTGAATGCATTTTGCATGTGTTTGTATGATAGTCATACATATGCAGTGGATATGTATGATATATATGCATGTGTATATGCACATTGCACGAGTACTTATATGTTTGTGGGTTCACATATGCACATTCACATCTGTATACATTTTGTGCATTTACACACACACACAATATATATATATATATATTATGAGTGAATAATATAAAATATAAAAAAGCATAAGATATGAAGTGAAATCAAAATATCCCAATAATAAGACAACATGAAATATAGTTCAACTCAAAATTCTATCTTTCCCAAATCCCAGTATTCTTTTCATTAACATATAATTCAAATTTCAAAAAATAAATAACGATGACATATCACATAAGAACACATAAGTTATCAGCACTGTTATCACTAAGGGATTCTTCATTTGAATCATCATTATGATGAATTTCTCTCTCCCCTACCTCCTCTCCTATAGAGTCCAATGTCGGGCATTTACTTCAAGATTTATGTAAGTTTTAATATATATATAGCGTGAGGCGTAAGCCTCATGCCAGTGAGGCAAGGTGGGCCTCAACCAAGTTGAGGCACAAGCCTCATAAAAAAAACTCAAGGCGTAAGCATCGAGGCGTTTTTCACTGGAATTGCACAAAGGCGAGCCTCATATTGCGCAATTTTAAACCATGGTGAAAAGTGATACTAGCTACGTGCAATTGGTGCATGTAAAATTTTAATATTTACAAATCCACAAGTCAAAGCATATATGCTAATAATAAAATGGAAAACAAACTATAAAATCATAAATCCGACTACATATAAATACCACTGAAGACGAATAAGATAAGGATTTACAATTGCAATTGGATTCTTTTGAAGTTGTCGATATTGAATATGCAACTATATTAGCACATATTCCTTAATCTGCATTAGAACAAGTTAAATTCCAAATTTGAAATTTGTATATAATTTTATTGAATCTAAATGTACACTAATATTAGAATTTATTAATGAACCTGAGCTCATGCTTAGAAAGAGTTCAGCCGAAATTTAAAGTAAAAAACAAGATCAACTCTAAGAAAATTAAGTTTCAGATTAAAATTGAAATTGCATCGAATGTGAACCTACCTTTTCTAAATCCAACCTTGAGTGTGAACCTGAACTTCCTATGGAAACTACTAAATATGAATCTGTGCTTCCATTGAATCAACTCCTGAGTGAAAGTGAGCAAAAACATGTTTGTTGTAGATGATTAGTAAATTGAACTGATTGATGAAGACATTTAAATGTGAAGGTAAACAACTCTGGCCTACTAAAGATGATAATTCAATCAAACAAGTTGATTTAACTCAATAAAATTTTAACAATAATCAAACTAAAATCAAGTTTATTTTCTGATCTTGTTTGCTTGGCATACATATACATGAAGAAAGGATTAGGGAGAAAGCAAAATTTTATCAACATTTCAATAATGTTAAAATTAAAGGCCACAAAAGTGGCCTAAACTTAAGATTTTAGTTGATAGGTTTCTTTAAAGAGTTTAATTGAATATGAGGTGCATAAATCTTTATTTCTAATGATTAAGTAATATGAGATAGGTTTCTTTTAAAGAGTCATTTGTACATCTAGGCCTCTCTAGGAATCACACTCGAGGACATTGATACGTCTTTGAAGTAAAAAACAGCGAAAGAAATAGTAGAAACTGCAGAAATACTTGAAACAATGGCTGATTTTGTATTATCATTTCAATACGAGAACAAGATACAAGTGATCTACGAATAGAGAGGTAGATTGGCTCTCCCAATCAACCTAGATGTCATTAGAAAGCTCTTAAAGAAAAGAACTACAGAAAAACACAAATCTTAGCAATAGCATACTCTAAGTCCTAGACAATTCCCCCTTAAATAGCTCAAGAACACAATCATATAGGAAATCTGCCCAAACAATTAAACATATTTTAGGAAATATCAATAAATAATTGTTCGCTCAGGAAAAATGGGAGTGAACCTCGCTCTCACAAGTTAAGATCCTTATTTTCCCGAAGTAGACTGAATTTTAAATTAACCAGATTTTCCCTGAGAGTAGTGTCAGGGTTTATTTAGATCAAGATCCTACTTCCTATGAGCGCAAACCCTCATAGTTAATTACCCCTTCTAATGCGTAGAAAAGTACTCTCGATTAAGAATGAAGTTATATTTAGTTTGTGCATGAAGTGCATACATGTGTACAACAGTGTGTGAATGTTCTAAACCTTAGTTGTGGGGAATAAAGGTAGACCCGATCAAGATCCCATGGTTTTGTCATCCCAGGAATACCATAGGGTTCAATCTACCAACACTAACGACCATTGATCTAGTGTCCAGGGAATCTGATTAGCAGCCATGGGTTACCTCATCTCAGAGATTCCGAGTATACTGAGGTGGATATACATATATATATTAGTGTTTTTAATTTGGGTACGGACTTATGACTTCATTTAGAAGTTGTCCATAATTTAGGTTTGGGTTGGGTCTTATGGCCTTGTTTAGGAGTTTCTCGTAGTTTAGATTTGGGTCGGGGCTTATATATAGCTTTCATTTGAAAGTAGTCATAATAATGGGTCTTACGGACTCTATTAGAGGTGGCTCATATAACGGGTCTTACAACTTAGCCCTATAAGCTAAGATGCCCATGGGTTTTGGATGTTTAGATAGGTCTTATGGCTTCTAGGTTTAGAAGTTTCCCGACGAAGGGACTTCTGTCCTAGAATTGTAAGCTAAGTGGCCCATATAGTGGGGCTTAAAACCTAGGCCTATAGGCCAGGATGCCCATTAGAGGGGTTTAGGGTTATGACCATTAAAGAGCAAGTATTGAAGCGAGATAAATGAAAAATCAATGATGAGGAATGGCGAGTAATCAACAAAGTTTTATGAAAAGTGACCAACGAGTCAATGTCTTTATCATCAAAAGCTTATGCCATGGACCTTAATTTAAATTTGGTGTTTGTTGGCACCATTCCACCATAATTAATTTTGTTATAAAACCTTGCTATGATGCCCCCGAAGTGGTGAGATTCATCAAGTGGGAGCCACTTTTGAGGACTTCTGAAAAGGCATAAACTCAATCTACTCACAATAACTCTTGGGGCTCACTCTTTAAGATTGCTCTCAAGGTTTTGTAGTGAGGATTTTATTTAGAATAATGGCAATTGAATAACGAGCATCAAAATTGTGTAAAAGTGTAGGCAACGATTTAGATTAAGAAGCCGGAGCTGAATCTATAGAGATTGTAAACAACGATGCTAATTAAGGAGCAAGTATTGAAGCGATATAAAGAAGAAATCGATGATTTCGATTAGAGAGTAATCATCAAAGTTGCATGAAGAGTGAACAATGAATCCATCTCATTGTCATCCTTTAGAGGTAAATGATAGAATAAGCAGAAGCACATGCATTATCTTTAGCTTAAATTTGGTGTATGTTGGCACGATTCCACCATCACTAATTTCGTTAGAATATCTTGTTATGAAGGTTTAAAAGTTCTTTAATGTTATTCATTGTTAGAATATGGAGGAGGTGCGAACCTTAACAAGGAGGAGAGGGTTTGGTCTTTTATAGATCTCTACAATGGTTGGTACCTCTATGCACAAAGATACACATCTACTAGTTTGGGATGCATATATTGATGGTAATGGAAAGGTTTATACCAACGGAACCAAACTATCACAAATGAAAGATAGTCATTGAATGCTATTAGAATTTGGGGAAGTGGATCATTTCAATCTCAATTGCATGTCCTGCGCACAATTAGCAAAACAAGCAGTCAACAAGCCAACATACCCTTGATTGCCTTATCCGTTTCCCTCGTCCACAAAAGCATCTAATATAAGAGAAGTGATAAATCTGACTCAAAGAATCAAGTTAGCTACATATATCACACTACATTCTTTAGCTCGCAGACAGAATTCACGATTCCGCAAAACTATACATCAATTAACCTTCACTGCTAATCAATAAATCCTAATTGACAATGTCGGTGATACTATACAAAAGAGAACACAATCAAGCAAGACTAACCTCTTGCACTTAGACAAGATTGTGCGCCGTATCTGCAACCCAAATGCAGAAACCAACTCCCTCGCACAAGGGTTATGGTCAACCATCAAAGACATTCCTTATGGTTTTTCCTTTGCTCTCCGAAGTGTGTTTCCTGAATACAGATCACGAATGGAAAAGGATAACTTTCAAGGAGAGCAATAAAAAAAAAACAGGATACCTGAATCGAGAAGAGTGGAACGGAGAATAGATTAGCTAAGATACCTGCATCGGCTGAAACATGTAAAGATAGAAAGAGAAATACGGAGCACGGGGGGGTGAGTAGGTTTCCATGGACCTTCCTCCGTGATCAGCGTCGGGTTTTGGAGTAGAAAGAGATACAGCAAGTTTGGAGGGAAATGAAGGCAGTATAGCACCCTTCCATGCCGTTGCATGTAGGGCTTGTTAATTTATCTTGGGCCTACAAGAAAATGAAATAATGTTATTCTTCTAAAAAAAATTAGATTTAGCTTAATATCAAATCAGTTATTTATAAATCCATTAAGATTGCATATTTAAAAAAAAATACAGAAAATTCTGATCAATTTTTTTATTGAATGAGTCATAAAATAATTGATTTTTTATTAAATGAATATAACATATTTTTATTAATATATTATGTTATATATTTATATCAAAATAAATTTAATAATGAGAATTATCATTGTTGAATTTTCATTATATATCCTTACCCAAAAATATACATATTTTTAATTTAGTTATATTAATATATGGCATATTATTTATTAAGACTATCATCTGCAAGTTTAATATTTAAGTTGGGAATAAGAATTTCACTAAAAAAATAGATAGTTTACCTAAAAATATTATAATATTTTATTAAATAAAGCAATTTATTTTCATCGTAAATATCTCATTTTTTAAAATATGGAAAATAAGAAGAACAATAAACATTAAATTGGAGTCAAGTATTAATTTCATTACTTCAAAAAAATAAATATTTATTATCATATAAATAATTATTGTGTCATTAATTTAAATATAATATCTATTTAGAAAAAAATTAAATTATAAGGCAAATTTTAATAAGTAGGAAGTGTGAAAGCAAGAAAATAGTCACTATAGGTCAAGGAAAGACTTCTACTTTGTTTGGGACAATTTTCTAAAGTGACTTTTTAGTTAAAAAATTTTAATTAAAAAATATGTTAACTAAAAAACTGCTTTAGAAAGAAGTAAGAAAACTGCACAAATGAAGCCTTAGAAAAGAGAGAGAAGGCCTTCGACTTGAGGTATTTCAATGCATGGGAAGAGCATTGTGAATGAAAATCTCACAAGTGAGGTTCATGGGAGTGGGGCCTAACAACTTTGATGCCTCGTTTCTTGCACAAAATCGAAACCATCAACATGGAAGCATCACTTTGAATACGATATAGTTCGATCATGATCAATCGGAACCACATCAAACAAGATTGAGTCAATTGTTCAAAGGATACTAACAGTTCTGAAATTTGCCATGTATGATCTTCCGTCCAATTCAACCACTTCAACCCCAAGATGATTAATTTGTTATTTTAAAATGATCTCATTTATTGTTATGACTATTATAACCATCTATCATGAAAATCATGATGTCACATCCACCATTTCAATAACTCATATATGACAAGGCGTTAAAATATTAGCCAGAACAATTATTTATACTCCAACTTTTTTAGTTTAAAAAATGATAGTTTTAGCCATTGTATTCTATCCAAGAAATTTGTAGCATAGATGGCGAAGCTATGAATTTTGTACAAGCTATCATCCAAAAAAACATACTCTCCATCCTTTTCATCATCTCCCTCATAGGTGAATTTAAGAAGAGTTGCATGTAAATTTTGGCCATCCTCATTATAGTATTTTTTTTTTCTTATTCACAATAAGAGAAAATGGAGGGGGAAATAGATAGAGGGATATGAACTCCATTTTTGTAAAGCATCCTATCTCTACAAAACATCTCAAAAAATTCCATATTTCCTATGGAACCAAAAGGTTAGATAAAATGCATACCTAAGATTGGTCATTGTGGGTAGTAGTTGTGGTAGTTTGAGGCTTATGTGAGGTATAAATAGCATGTGTTGTCTTTTAGTTGAGTCTTAATGGAACATATACTAAGAAGGCATCAAGAAGATCGTTGAAGGAGATATTTTGATGAGTGGACTTTACATACCAAGAGATTAAGGTGCAAGTAGCTTGAGGGCGCGTAGAGATTGATTGACATGATGAAATGTTAGAGTCAAAGAGGCATCATTTCAGATTTATTTGCTTCTTTTTGGTTAAAATTTTTTAGGTAAGCATGAAACTTGATGTAATTTTTAAATTTCAAAGCACGAAGTAATTAAAACTAAACAGTTTCGGAACTAACTTTAAGACCATCCGATGTTGTCACCATTACCTATCGTACCCACCAAGGCCAACCATTGTTATCGCCAACAAAGTTGACTCATGTTATCACTAACAAGGTCGATGCCTACAATCTCCAACCTTTCATCACCAACAATATTGATTGTATCAACTCCTAATATCACCGAAATATGGATGTTATACATTGCTAATAAGGTCAAAGCCTACCATAACTAACAATATATATATATTTGATGTCTTCATCAACTTTGACGCCTAACATCACCACGAAGATCGACACCTAACTTTGCAACCACTGCTAGTGATTGACGTTATAACAATCATGGACGCTCGTTGCTGTCACCATCATTGATGCTTGAATTATCATCAAGGCAAATTCCAGCCATAGCTACCAAGGTTGAAGCACGCCGTTTAGTTATTGGTCTATCATCTTATCAAGAGAAAAATCGTAAAGACTATTAATTGCCTCTTGATGATAACTTTGTTATCTCAAGGCTCTTCTACTTCCATCATGAAAGACATCATTCATAGTTTATATATGCTATATTGTATTAATGATTTCTCCAATAACAAAAAATAGCATCATTTATAATATGTCACTTATTTCAATGATGACATTTTAGCTATGCCAAATCATGTTATTTTTCTTTTTTTCAAAATTTTTAAGTAAAAAATATATTTTTAAAACTATGAATGTTTATTACTTTTAAAAGTAATTTTTATGTACCCAAAAATTTTAAATTAAAAATTTTTGTATTAAAAATTAAGCTTGAAAAAGCAATCAAAAAGTTGTTTCAAACCAAAGCTAAGATGTGTTGCTTTGCAAATAATAATCAACTCCGGAACAAACAAAGCATTCCTATTGGGTTATTGCAAGAACCAGAACAGCTATTGGGTTATGCACTTGCTTCAGCACGTCTGCTCAAAGTTAATATTTATTTGGAATATTTACAATATTTTGTCAAGTTTATTGTGAAGTCGTTGTAAGAAAAATAATTTAGCTATTATAATTGCAATAAATATTTTTTCATCACAACAATTTTTGAAAAACAATAAAAAAATAAGTATGAAAATAATCTGTAAAATAAAATTATGATTGGTGTTGGACAACTTTCTTTCTATTTTGCTTTTCTAATCACAATAACAAATTTTCTTTGGCCATTTATTTTTCATTGTTTTAATAATTTTTATTTTTTTTACAAGAAAATTATTTTCTGCAGTAACTTTCAAAAAAAAAATTTCATAATAATAATATTACAATAATTTTTTATACATCATCAAAAAAATATCTTAATCGGGCATGAATCTCGAGGAAAAATAAAATTGGGAACTTCCAAAATTAAAATTGAGACCATCGGAATTCCGATTTCAGCAAACTTACAGTCAAACTGAATGTCTCGAGAATACAAACCCAACGACACCAAAATCAACCTAATCCAAGCCCAAATGGGTCCAAATCAAGGGCCCAAAGTGCTGTTAGAAGGTTCGAACCATAATTTGTGTTACCAAACGGTTTCCAAATGTGACATGCTTATAGTGGAATCAAGCGGCTAGACGAGACGAATCCAACGATCCCAAGATCACGGAATTCCGACATCACTAAGTCATTCAAATGTCCATCAAACGGTCCACGATCAAGGGATTCAACATCGGTCGTTCATCCAAACCACTCTTCATTTGCTCTTAATTTCCACCTATTTATAGGTCATGTCACTTCAAAGAATCTATAAATAGAGCCACCTTTCCTCTTGAAAAGGAACCCTAAGCCTAAGGAGAAAAGAAAAAGATTGGAGATCACTCTTGCCTCTTAGCCTCCCACTACTTGGAGTTTTGTTGAACTATCACTTGAGGCATTGAGTTCCACCGGATCACCACTTGAGGTCTTGAGCTCCGCCGGACCACCACCTGATGCTTTGAACTCTGTCGGACCACCACCTAAGGTCCTGAGTTTCGGCAAACCACCACTTGAGGCTCTAAGCTTCACCAGACCACCACCTAAGGCCTTAAGTTCCACCGGACCACTACGTGAGGCCCTGAGCTCCATCGAACCATCATCTAAGGCCCTGAGTTCCGCCAGACCACCACTTGAGGCCCCGAGCTCCGCCGGACAATCACCTAGGGCCCTGAGCTCCGCCGGACTACCGCCTAAGGCCTTGTGTTCCGTACGGACCACCACCTAAGACCCTGAGCTCCGTTGGACCCCCACCTAAGGCCCATAGTTCTGCCGGACCACCACCTGAGGCCCTGAGTTCCGCCAGACCACCACCTAATGCTCAGCCTTTAGCCGGACCACCACCTGAGGCCCAGACTTCTGTCATATCATCACTTGAGGCCCAGAGTTCTGTTGGAACACCACGTGAGGCCTTAACTTCTATCAGACCACCACTTGAGGCCCTAACTTCTACCTGACCACCACTTGAGGCCCTAAGTTCTGCTGGACCACCACCTAAGGCCCCTGACTTTTGCCAGACCACCGCCTGAGGCCCGGTGTTCTACTAGACCACCACTTGACGCCCGGAGTTCTGCCGAACCACCAAGTGACCCTGGAGTTTTGTCGGGCTACCAATAAACTCTTGAATTTCCAAGTCACGACGGACTTCTACCAGACCACCAAATGACGTCGGAATATCATCCCCGTTTGTCACAAGATTTGAACTTTGCAGTTGACATTTGTAATATGATCGCCCTCAAGGACGAGTCAGCCCGCTGTAATCTATTCGAGTTCTAATTGAATCATTCTCAACTGGCCAGGCCCCGTGGTTTTTTCTTTTTCTAAGATTTTTCACGTAAAAAATCTTGTGTTCTCTGTGTGTGAGGTATATATCTGTGCAATGCTAATATGTAGAACTCTAACTCTATCGCCGCGTATACTCTAGCCCGCAACAATTTTTATAAAAAATTATAACAGTCGAAGCTGGGTGTGATCTTCTGATCAAATAGGGTCCTACCCCGTCAACGACATACATTTAATAGAGTGAGCTGGTACCAAAAGCCATTATAAAAAACCATAAAAGCATGAATAAATAGTTAAATACTGTGAATTATGTACAAATATTTTATAAGTATTAGGTCCAGACGTGACACATGACAATAATACCTTGATTATAAAGTTTCTCGTGGATAAGATCAATAGCTGTCGCTTGTCTTATTGGCCTGATTTATAGCCCGCAACCATATTTGGTTAACATTAAATTCATGAAGAACTTTTAATCAATAAGTGTGCAAGACTGATTCAACCTTTGTTAATTACTATGGTTTCATTTTTAACAGCTTTCTTGCTTATTCTTAAATCAAAATTTTAGTAAAAATATTAATTCTTTATATAAAAAATATTTTAAGAAACAATAAAAAAATCGTCCCAAATAAAATTAAAGGCTTCATTTGGGACGATTTTATTATTGCTTCTTAAAAATATTTTTTTTGGACATTTAAGCCAATTAAGGCAGACACACACAAATCGCATATACAAGACTTGAACTGAAGACCTCTTAGTTCGCAGCTTAAGCTTCCAACCAACTGACCTAGATGAGTTGTGTGTAAAGTAATTTTTTAGTACAATAATTTTAATTTTTTGTACTAAAAAACTGTCTTAAGAAGCAGTAAGAAAGTTATCCCAAATGAAAACTAAATCAATGATGATTCTCATTTACTCAACAAATCTTGATGTGTTGGCTGAGAACTTTGACGATCAACCAAAAGATCTTAGATTTGAATCTTACATATATGATGCAAGTATGAGTGAATTTTTTTAATTAACCTAAATTAAGAAAAAAATTCTCATTTAATGTATGCATTATACTTTTGGATGACTTTGATTTGTTTCCATCTGTGATTGGAGGCATCGATTCATATTAATGATTCGAATTTGAGCTCAATCCAAAATAATATCATTCAGATACAATTTAGATAAATGCTTTATCCAATTGAATGCTATTTAAAAATATTAAATTATGAAGATTTTAAAAAGTTAATCACCATTAATTATTATAAATAAGGCTTTATTATTTCAAATATGACATTATTTGATTAATAATATTCTGTAAATAATATTTTAGACCAAATAGATTTTAAATTTTAAAAATGTAATGAACAAGATAACCTTCAGTCATGAACCACTTAGGCTTTTCATTTGGAGTAATTTTCTTATTAATTCTTAAAGCAATTTTTTAGTGCAAAAATTATAGAAACAATAAAAAAATCATCCCAAACGAAATCTTAATCCTATATTCTGCCCTAAATTAATTATTTTTTGTAAGGAAAAAAAAAATGTTCACCTTGTATTCATATAAGCAAAGTCCTATATCATTTCATCTGTGTGTGAGCTGGATATCTATTCAACTTTTCATGTCATGTATATATTTTGAAATCAAATTGAATGATAATCTATTTGAGATGATTTTATTTTTCATCAAATAAACACTTAAATGTTCATGATCAAACAATATAAAGAAACCCAAATAAGAATATGCAATGAACAAATAGATCGTCTGCAATGAATAATAAAGTAAAAAATTAAAGCCAGCAAAGTACTAGCAAATTTATCAAACAAACATGAAGTACAAGTTAACCAAAAAAAAAATTTTGCATAAAAGAACAATATAGGCTGCAGCAACTATTCAAATCCATCCTGTTCGTTGTAGTTGAGACGAGTACTTCTAGTTACAAAACAAATACGGCCCTTATACATTCCAAATTATCTACTTGAACAAAAAAAATAAGAGTTTAAAAGAATTTCAGAAAGAAGAACGAAAGCATAACAAGCGAACCTTTTTGATTGCCTTGTAAGTAAGAAATGGTTTGGTGTTTGAGCGCCTCAGTAGTAAATCACTGGTTCATTTCAGTATCTGAAGCATCAGCGTTTAGCTTTTGTTCCTGTTTTTCAGGCGACTGGAGAGGGTGAAGAGCCATTTGTGAGGCATGGATATGGTGTTTTTGCAACTGCTGTTGAAGTTGTAACATTTGAGGCTTTAGTTGAATTTGATGGTTTAAGCTAGCAGAGAGTGGTTCCCCAGTAGAAAGTTTCAGACGATGAACCTCTGCGGACAGCGCTTCATTCAAAGCTGAACATTAAACAAAAAGGTACAAATTCAGTTGGAATTTGTTTTATGGCAATCAAAGTACAATTTATATTTACATGAAAAGGTTCAAGTAGCTCCTAAGGAAGATAAGATTAGAGAGAGCCGTCTTAGATGGTTTGGTCACATAAAACAGCACTCTTCCGATGACCCGTTAGGAAAGTAGAAAAATAAAACAAAAGAATGTCACAACTGGCTCAAAGTACTATGCAGCTTCCATATTGCAGGTTAGCTCACTTCACCAATCTTTGGCACAACTTAACTTATCGCTCCTTAACAAAGTAATGGATCAAAAAGACAAAAAAAAAAAAACATTTTTTTGAAAAGAAACTAAAAAATTATGTCCATGAAACCAAATATATCTTTCAATAATCTGAAGATAGCGAAATAGAAAATAAAAAACTTAAAACCGTCTTAGAAAATAAATATTATAACAATACTCTCAACTTTGAGCAGTACATAGTCAATCTCAGAATACATTCAAAAGAAAGCTGTCCCAGGCCTATTATTCTATAAAAAATGAATTCATCTAACATTGCCAACGCCAAATAAATCAATCTAGTTAACCTGCTCGAAAAACTATTCTCTCAAATGCAATCAACTCTAAAAGCTTCAATTGAATTTTTTTCTATAATGTCTATGAGAGGCCTAATTTGATGTTAAAGCTCACAACTTTTCATGGGCACAAACTTCAAATTCAACATAATTAGAATATTTTTTCACTATGGTTTTTCTATTTCATAGGAGTGTCTTGAAATGAGAAACTTTAGGTAGAATGATTCAATGTAAGCGGTTGTTAGGTTCACAGACACTGCAATGCAATCCATGTTATACCATTTAGTTTGCAGACATTTTTAAATAACTTTCATATAATCAACACGTGCCCTAAATCAACGGCATCTAGATATCAATAAAAATTGGGTGACATCTACGGAAGACCCTGACATCTTCTGAAACCTCTCAGGATGCTCTTAAAATAAGACTAAGGCTTCGTTTGAGATGGTTTTTCTTACTACTTTTTAAAGCAGCTTCTAATACAAAATTTTAATTTTTATACTAAAAAGATGCTTTAAGAAGCAGTAAAAAAATGAAGCCTAAATCAAATACAAACTTTTTGAAAAAAACATTGCCATCCAATAATACTGCAATCAAAATAGCCCCCAGGAAATACTATGTAATCAAAGTAATCAACCTCCTAGTGATGCATAGTATAAAAGGTTATGGTAGTCTACTGGCAATTCAGAAGGTATTCAACGCAATTAAGAAATTAAATTTATTCTATGAAATTAAAATTTTAAATATCAATCACATCCATGACATGGGCTTCGTTTGTACAATCATGTCACTATTGTGTTGCATTTTTTAATATAGTCACAACTACCTCATAAAGATGGACAAGTTGCTACACACGTCTTTCTAAATGCCCGGGGTCATGAAATGGAAGTGTACGCGCATTATAAGAAAAAATAGACTTTAACAAACTAGGCCATAATGAAATGTCAGGTATTTAAAATTGAAATAATAATGAATTGACTGTATCTATTTTTATATCTCCAGCACAAATTAGACGCTTGATATGCAAGTTTTTGGAAGCAAAGCAATTGAACAAGAATTACCAAACATGGCAAAGTTAATAATGTGATTATTATCTATCCAATACAGGAAAACAATTGGAGTGCTAACATCCTCACAAGTACCTACGATTCCTAAAACTATCAACAAACCAACCGCCAACAGCCTATAAAGTCCCTACGATTCCCAAAACTATTAATGAAAGCTTCATTTGAGACGACTTTCTTACTACTTCTCAAAGCTAGCATTCCAAATGAAGCCGAAGTCAGAATCAATCTATTTAGCATAATTATCAAAGTTTGGGGTCTAATTTTACAACCCTGATATAAATTGATGGAGAGCATCTTAGTTAAAATGTTCCATAGACATATGTGATTTAGTTTGTTACAAGTTTGTTATAGATTTCTAGAACTTTTTTGATTTCTCTAGATTTCTCTTGCTAGCTTATGAGTATAACCCATTGTAAGAAGGAAGTATGGATGATTATTTGTGGAATTAAAACAGTATTTTCATTGTTTTTAGGTGTTAGAACTGTTGGGCTTTTAGAGTTATCTTCTTCAGGTTTTCTCCCCACGTCATAAATGCATTCGCCGTGAGATAAAAGAGAATATCATGATATTTGTTAGCCGAGTAGAAACCCATACGGGTGGAATAAGCAGTCTATCATGATCATTTTTTACTTGCATTGATCTAGGAAAACACCATAGCACAAATAACAGTTTGTGTACAAATATACCAAAAACAAGTAAGCAGGAATAGCAATAACATGTATCGTTTATTCGAGCAACACGGATACCCGTACCTAGAGACATCATTGTATACAAGTTGAGAAAAGCCTTTAAAAAAAAAACTGCCAGCCTTCTTGTTTGGTGTAAAGAATCATATTCATAAATCTAGGTACAAAAGTTTTAGTAAAAAGAAAATTACCGTCTCTAAGCTGTGCTTGCTGCTCCATAGCTTGCAATCGAAACTTCAAATGATTATTCTGAGATGCGATTCCCGCTGAGTCTCTCTACAGAAGTCAAATAAAAGTATTAAGAGAACATCTTAGATCAACTGAAAGCCAAAATTGCTTCAATATTTCCAAATTATCATATTAACATGCATTAGCCAATAACAACGGACAAAAAGCTTTTGCAAAAACACCTGTAACAAAGTCAGCTGAGCGGACAATGTTGTTGCTTCTGTCTGCAAAGTTTGCACCTTGTGTTCCAGCTCTGAGATATAGCGCATCTTTCGCTCCTTGGAACGAGCAGCAGATTGGCGATTTGCTAATATCCTGCCAAATGAACACAAGAAATTTGGTAGGATTCTGAAGTACCATGTTATAGTAAATGACACAAATGAGAAAATTTAAGCACCTCTTAGCTCTTTTAGGATCACTCATTGCTATCTCTGCAAGCTTTTCATTAGCCATTATTTTCTTCATCTCGGCACCAGTAAACTCCCCATTACCAAACTCCAAACTAAATGTGTTGGACATCCCATCCATTGATCCGCTATGTGAATGTTGACCAGGCCTATCCCCAGGGGAAGGCGGTAGCTTTGGTAATTCCTCTCCAAAATTCAACCTTCCCATAAAGCTATCCATCGAAAGACTCCTACAATGTCTAGGCGCGATATTGATCGGAGAAGGATCTCCAACTGCGCTTCTCTTGTGTCCCTCTTTTCTCTCCACCATTCTACTCACACCCTCATTCATACTACTCTCAGCTTCATTCTCACTACTTTCGGCACCATTCGTCTTGGAGCCGCTAGCCTTGCTGTCTAAGTCATCACGCTTATCTTCAGTACCAGAAGAATTGAGAGTGTCCAAGCTGTCCAGATTCATGTAAGCATTGATGAGATCATCTCCTCCATCTCCCTCAGATTTTAGATCACTATCACCTTCTCTATCACATTCAGTCTCTTGCTTCACAAATTGAGTTTGGCGCTTAACCAATCCAATAGGAGGGCTTTCTCTAGTCACCTGCAGATGTTGAGGCAGCGGGGGGAGTCCGGACATAGGATTAGAAGACTGTAGAAATGCAGACGGGATGTCGCTCTGTGATCGCCTATGCGCTTTACGCGGAGGGATCCCTTCAGTGACGGCATGGTCTCTTCTTGCAGGCAGGAGAGGAGTTTGCTGCGTGAGGGGGGCAGCCGCAGAACAGTTCTCCATGTTCACATCGGTGGGAGCCGCCTGGTCGGGAAAAGGTGAAGAAGTGAACGATGGCAGCGAGTCCAGAGAAAAGAAAGAAGGCTGGGAGAGGGAGCGGCAATGCGAAGGCAAAGGATTTAAGTTCGCTGGAGACGTCGGCGCGGCACTGCCGCCGGGGGTTGGGATCTGGGGGTATAGTGAGGTAGGGGTGAATAATGGATGGACAGGGGGGATGCCGGGGCGCTTGGAGACATCAGGGATGAGGGTAGGAGGGAACTGGCGGTAGAATACGCGGCCGCCGGTCGTAGATTCCAATCGGCTGGGGAAATTAGAAGAGGAAGAAGAGGGTTTTAAAGTCTGCATCATACCGTTGCGGGATTCCTCTGCTTCCTCCATGCAGAAGAAGAAGAGAAAACGGAGGATTTGTAATTGAGTTTTAGAAGAAGGTAGGCAAGGGAAGAGGAGGAAGACGAATGTGCCGACAAATGGAATGCCGGCAACCGCTGCCTAGGCTGCGGATCGCGCCAAATGTGTGATGGATAATGAGCATAAAGGCGGTAACTCAGCTTCGTCAGAGGGCGGAGCAGCCGAAGCGTTCTCTCCTTCTCTAGTGTGCGCTCTCTCTCTCTCTCTCTCGCCTGCGTTGCTTCTGAGTCCAGTATCCTTTCGAGTAGTCTCCGATTCTTCCGTGTGGCCGAGGCGGACCCCTCGGCTTGCCCGCCCTTTCTCTCTCTCACCGTGGAAATCCGCGTGAATTTAAGGAGAATTTCAATTTCATGTCAGCGTGGGTTCTATCCGAATTTCATTTCGCCTTTATTACCCACTGAAGCTCTGCAGAACGGCCAAGTCTTATTTTGTAATTTCCTTCTACAATAAATTATTGCAATTATAATTGGATAATGTCAAAATGCTTTTTAGCCGTGTTTTATTAAAATTTTAATAATATTAATTCTTTATGAAATATATTGCAGAGCATTAAACAATAATTCATAGAAATAAAATCAAAATTCTACAAAAATATAAATAATTTTGTATAATAATTTGTGAATAAAATATGTTATAAGAATTATAAATATGATTTAGATGATATATAGACTAAAAATTAGCCAACTCAGCCTCATGATTAATCAAAAGAAGTCGCCATTGTGACCTTTGAGTTCAAGTTGCCCCAAGCCCTCCAATCAAGTATTCTTAGCCCAATAGCAAAATATACAGAGTTAGAAGATATTGAAAATATTTACCCATAATTACTTATCAAAACTCAGCAAATTCATATGAACTTTATCCACAAATTCATAAAAAATCTTCTCTAAAATAAAAGTATCAATTTGACCTCGACTGTTTAGCTAGGAATCAAATTAATCTTTCTATGTGGTCATTTAATTTCCTATTTAAAAAAATAATAAACTAAAATGAGGCTTTTAAATAATCTGAAATTATTTTAATACTCAATAAAAAGTTCGGAGATTATTTTGATCTTTTAATCGTTCAAAATTAGAGTCCACATTAAAAATATAAAAATATAAATTCCCTCCATTACTCACCCACACCTACCCTAATTTGGAACTTTTTTATTAAAATCATTGCATACTATTAACAAAATCAAAATTCATATGTTGTTTATTCTTCATTTATAAAAAAAATAAAAAATTGAATGGCCAATTTTAAATTTGATTTAAATGATCTTTAATTCAGAATATTATCAATAACTTTCAAATCTTTATGTACTAAAGTAATTTACACCAATAATTATTTGTTTTTCTAAATTAGAGTGATTGTAATCTTAGAAGTAATGAATAAAAAAGATTCATGTAGCCGATCTCAAAGTAAAATAAAGCCTTGTTGTTGTTATAGGGTGAATGCAATCTTTGGTAGATAAGCTTAATTAAATATTTACTATTTGCAACAAATAGCATCATTTCATTATTGATCTGGTCAGTAAAAGCGTCTTCGAAAAGTAATTGGGATGTATGTGAAATATTTAAGGTTTTGTTTGGAACAGTTTTTTTTTATTATTTTTTAAAATAAATTTTTAATACCAAAATTTAATTTTTTTGCTAAAAATTTAATTTAAGATGCAATAAGAAAGCCGTTCCAAACAGAGCCTAAGGCTTCATTTGAAAACAGCTTTATTCTACTTTTTAAAGTAATTTTTCAATATAAAAATTTATTGAACTAAAAATTAGGTCTCTATAATGTTTTGATCCAGTGATTCTCCTCTCCTACTTTTTCCTTTTTTAAAATCTTTTTTTTTTTTTTGATAAATTTTAAATGATTTTATGTCAAATATAAAATGAGATTTTTTTAATTTATACGGAAAAAAAATGGACTTAATTTTTTACCATCTATAATTTTTTTTTTTTGGTAAAAAAAATGGACTTAATTTTTTACCATCTATTTTTAAAGGCAAAATTTTAAGTAATTTGTAAAATAAGTGCGATTTAAAAAAAAAATTAAGAGTAAATTATTTTATTGTTATTTTGCATGAAACTTTTACCTTGCCACGTAGTTGTTAGCCTGCTAACGTGGCAGGGCAAAATCTCATATAAATACGTTTTCTTCATTAAATAAAGGATATGAAGATAAGGCATAGACAAATAAATAATTTAATTAAAAAATCTTTATGATATTGTCTTTCATATTTAAGTTATAAAACTTTGTGAGATGTCTGATTTATCTTCATGACCACTGATGACGTTGAGCACCCGAAATTCAATTTTCAAACAATAAATTAAAAAAAAAATAGGTCAAAGTTTAAATTGTTTGCAGGAAAACACAAAAAAAAAATTTAATCACAGACTTTTTTAAATATAAGCAATTTTAATATTTGAGATGGAATTTCTTTCACACATTTATGTTGAACTTGTTTTCTTAAATAAATATTTTATGTTAATGTAGTTTGTTATTTGAGATAAAAATAATAATATTGTTATATGTTAGAATATTTGTGATATTAGAGATATATAATTTATTATCTTAGTTTTGTATCAAGAACTTGCACACATAAGTATCACATAAATCGAGAACAATGTAATAGAGACATTTTTAATAGAGACATTTTTTATGTGAAAATTAGAAAAGAGAGAAATCACAAGGTCTTGTTCTTATGAAATAATTCAATTAATGTATGTCGAATGTTGCAAGCGTTGATGCATAAGAGTATTTTATGAACTGTGGAAAATAGTTTACAGGGGAGCTTTGAAGCGTTCAAGTTTAATTCAAGAGATTGTTGGCAGTTGGTTTTACCGTTCTGTTGAAAAGAGGGGAGAATATATACCTTGAAATATAACATAAATTTGTATGTCAACATTTGCCATTAGCATTGGTGGTGATAACATGTAGTGAACTTATTATATGTCATTGCTTTATTGACATTATTGGCGATGACATGTGTCATTGTTGGTGTCACAATCTGATTCAATATGTCCCGATAGCACATATGCCATATTGTATCTGATCATGTTAATAATCAGAAACTAACCCCAAAATCTAGCTGGAGAAGTGCTGAGAAAAACTAAACTTTAAATTTATGCATAATACATGCATAACCACTCACTACAGGAAAACCTGTTATTACCGGCGGACTTAATCCGCCGGAAACAATGTACAATCCGACGGAACCGGTAGTTTCCGGCGCATGTTCCGGCGCAAATATCTCCGCCGGTTTATGGTGCGTCGATAATTTTTTTCCGACGTATAAGTTGCGGTAGTGACTAGTAAATATAAAATAAAGCAAAAGATAATTGAATCTCAAAAATGATATATATATTTGACAAGTGACAAACATAACAAAATGAATGTCAAGCCTGCAAAAATAAAACTAACCAAAAAGGCATAGTTATTGCACATATTGATATTTGCTATCAAAACTACTCTGCTCTTATTCTTTCCCTAGCCTGAAAAATGAAAGAAATATAAGTGTGAGCTAACACAACTTAATATGTTATCGCTACCTAAAATAGAAGTCAATCAATGAAACTAAAAGAACTCAAAATATTGTGCTGTAATAGTAACTCAAATATTGTATGAAAAATATATATTATTACAATTTGATAAAATATTATAAAATTTAATTGAATTACCATAAATTATATATAACAACATTTTGAAACTTTAATTGAATTAAATTAATATTTTCAGATGTTAAATTAAATTTCTGAATTAATAAAAATTACTGTATTTTCAAAATCCCTAGGAAAAAGAAATCATCAATCATGAATAAAAAATAACCATAAAAGTCATTCCGATAACATATCAAAAGTTACACAGATAAAATTATCAGAATTTGATAAAATTGTATTTTTATAAAACCAATTAGAATTTTGATAGAAAAAAATCCAAAAAAAAAATACTAAATTATTAATAATAAAAATAGGCAAAATATAACACATCTTGTGATGAACAAAATTTTCAACCAAGCTGACTGGTAAAAGCCGCTCTATCATCATCAACCCTAACTTTACTTTTCCTTCTCTCATTTTCTCTAATTTCCCCTTTTCCTTCTCTAGTTTTGTAAAAATAAAAAATGTTAATAAGTTAAGTAACTGGGATTAGTTTTTTATAACAAATTAATATAATGGTATAAATGTAATTACTCTAATAATTTAAATTTTAGAATAAAATTTAAATAAATATTTTTATCTTCAAATCTAAATATTCAAAAAGTATGAAAAAAAAGATTCAAAAATTAGCTAACTGTCTAAAAAATTTTAATAAAATTCACTTGTACTGATAGGTATCAATTTCTTAAAAAATTTCAACAAAGTCCAAAATTAAAAAATTATTATTATTATTAGAGTACAATAATATCTATATTATGACAAAAATAATTTATAATTTGAACTTATAATAACACTTAAAATAATTTTTTAATGTTGAGGATTATAACAGTAAGTATAGATATAATGCATCATTATTATTGGCGACAACTAGCATCAAGGTTGGTAATGATAAAAAACATCAACTTTGTTGACAAGTGTCGATGTTGTTGGTGATGGCGAGCAACAAAGTTGGTGGGTATCGACATTGGTGTCAACAACATGTATCAGCCTTTTTCTATGATTGTGTGCATCAGCATTAATGGTGATGATGTGCATCAATCTATTTTGTTATGGTATGTTATAAAGTTATGATATGGTGGTTGGGTAATGATTTTTGAGTAATCATGGTCAGAAGATGGTAGTTAACACTGTAGGAAAATCACTCGTCTTTTTTAAAAATTTTGCCAAAAATAATATGTCAATATATAATGCATCAAGATAGGCTTCAAATCTCATGGGTTTACGTTAAGATTATTGATTTTGAATTACACAAATTTGAATATAAATAAGAGCATTGAAATCCATCAAAATGTTGGGCGTATATAAAGAATGAAACAAACAAGAAAGCAAACAATGGAGAAAGAATACCAAATTCAACTTGGAAAATTCCCATAATAAAATCCCCATAATGGGAAAAAGCTATGGAGCCAAACCAAGTCAAAAAAATCACTATGAAAAATAAGATAAATTATAAAGATTTTTCTTTTCTCACAAGTTCACACCCTTTTTATGCACACAAATATCTTTTGAGATTACGAAACATAAAATTGCAAGAAAGAAACTGACTCAATAGGCTAACATCATCATGGTGTTGGGTTCTTTATATGGGTCTACAATACCATATCATTTTGTCTAGACCCCTCAATGTTGAGCTTCTTGTCCGAGATGGGATCTACAGTGCATTGACGTTAGATTTACAATGTCGCAGTTTTGTATGAAAAAAAATAGGTCTTTGCATTTGAACCCTTGAGCAAATGGCTCACAACTGTTTTTGAGAACCCCCAACCAACTTCTCATCACGCTTAACTAACATAATTAAAATTTAAGTTAACAACATAATGACATGTTTATAGTCGAATAGAGCGGCTTGACAAGAAGAATCCAACGAGCTCAAGATCACTCAATTCTGACATCTCTAAGGCACTTAAATGTTTAACATAATCTTCAGAATCAAAGGAAATAGTTTGGGTCGCCCGATAGAAAACTCCAAATCTACACGTGAAGGGAGGAGAAAATTTGAGAGCTTTCTTGCACTTTCTATCCAACACTGCCATTGTTAGATTTCTTCCCAACCACCGACTGATGTCAAATTTTCGCCTACTCTCTGACAACCGCCAAAACTCCAACCCAACGTTACATTTGTTAGGTCCCTCCGACCTCCATCACTGACTGACTACGGTCTTATGGATCAAAAAAATGGGTCAGCACTCTCTTAAGAACAACTGTCGTGTTGTTCTCCAACTATATAATATGCTCTATACAATATTTATTTACTACATCGAGCGAGCATTCTCCTCCGATGAATGATATTATTTGTAATCAACCACCAACACTAGTGGAATCGATTTAATTGGATAAGGTTTCGTGATTTTTCCCTATGTTGGTGTCTCTTATGCATGATTTACCTTACTCTTGTATTTGTTTATGTGTTGGATATCCGTACAATGTTAGGATGCTAAGCTTTATATCTCTCTACCACTGTGAATATTTTAAGATGAAATAGTTTTGTATCATCTGCGGGAAACAATTCCTGGTTGGGGGGAAACCTTGGCCACATCCTCAATTATGATTATGGCCAAGAAAATTTTCTCCAACATTTTAAATATGCAAGACAATTTCATTGGAAACTATTTTTCATAAAGCTCCCAACAAATACAAAGACACTTCAAGTTTATTTCAAGCTCTATATAGTCCTCAATTAAACTTCAACTCCTTGAGAAATGTCTTAATCTCCACCTATAAAACACAATAACAGTCTAAATACATCAATCATCACATTTAATTTTGGATACTTGTGGCATTCATGATAAACTATCATAATCAGCATGCACCCATTTCAACTCTCTTCTCCACTACTTCACCTTATATGGAAAAATGGTACTACGAGCAGCTTTTTCAGACTTCATATCCACCATTAATAGTTACTCTCCATATGCATCACTGTAAGAAGACACTCATAAGTTGTAACTTGAACCTCAGCTTTATCTCTATATATACGCCTCATTGTATTACTTTATTTTCATCTAATGAAAATGTAATAGTATCATCTCTTTATCTTGGGTTATGTGTTTCACTGTGCTTCTCATAGAGTTTTTCATGTTAATATAGTTCTTTCATGGTATCAAAGATGATGCTCTCCTCTACCTTTTCCAACCTGATGAGTGAATCCTCTAGCATGTTTTCCACCATACCAAACCCAGCCCAATTATAGTCTTCCAGTATAACAGAATCTCCCATCCCACCCTCACTCAAGTTTCTCACACCAAATCTTAAAGACATAGTGCACAAGTGGTTAACCAGCAACAACTATTCCCTATGGAAACTTCAAGTCCTTAAAATGTTAATTGCCAACAACTTCCAAGGTTTTTTCTCTGGTGAGAATATTTGACCACCAAAACAAACACTCTCTCCTACCAAGACGTCTTACCTAATCTTGAATACAGCCCTTGACAACTCATTGATTAAAATATTGTTGCAACTCACTACTAAACTATCTCAACTCAAATCCTACCCTATCTTCTCAACCTCAACACCTCTCATGACATCTAAATAACCTTGGAAAAACATTCACAACCAACAAATCGATCCCAAGTTATCCAGCTCAAAAATGAGTTCCGTAACTCCTTGAAAGATATCTCTATGACCCAACATCTCTCAAATATCAAAAACCTCATTGATCAAATCTCTGCAACAGGCTCTCATATTGACGTCGAAGATCTCATTATATACACACTCAATGGACTAACACATGCATATCAATCCTTCAAAACAGTCATTTGCACATAACTAACCCTATCAACTTCGACAACCTCTACTCCCTTTTATATAGTGAAGAAATCAACCTCTTTACCTAACCTCAAAAATATATAGAAACTTATCCTCATTCTTTGGCTCTAGCAGCTACTCACGGTCGCCATTCAAGACCTGGTCACTAGAAAATAACTCAAATAGTCTCTTCACCAACCAATAATCGTTCAACTCCCAATAACACACAACCACCCCACCAGTTCAACCAACCCACGCATGTTGGTACAACCTTCAATAGCACATGTCAACTTATCAATTTTATGGAAAAAGCTCGGACTCATTGCACTTAACTGTTGGCACCGATGCAATCTCCAATATAATTCCTCCTCAGCTTCTATGTAGCTTTCAATTCACTTCAACGGATCACTTCGATAGACTGGTACTTAGACTCTGGAGCTTTAGCTCACCTTATGGCAAACCTTTGGATCCTCCAACATCCAACTCCTTACACTGTAACTGACAACATCAACCGTTGGCAACGAACCCACCTTGCCTATCATCAACACTTGCAGTGGTCTTCTCCATACCCCACTCTCACATCGTAAGCCTTTTCTTCATAATCTATTTCATGTCCCTTTCATTTCCCACAACTTTCTTTCAATACAGAAACTTACCATTGATAACAACTGCTCCATCTCCTTTGACACTATCAGCTTCATCATTAAGGATCTAAGAACACAACAAATTATCCACCACAGTCGCAGTAGTAACGGGTTGTATCCCTTCTCTTCACCAATGTCACTCTTCTCCTACAACTCTAACTTCTCAACTCAACAACTTACAGCTATGGCACGCTCGTTTGGGTCACCTGCATCACTCAATTAATACCAAACTTGCAAGATTTTTAAAAATACCTTGTAATTCCTCTTAAGCAGTTATATACACTTCCTGCAATGTGGCAAAAAGCCACAAACTATCTTGTAGTTTACGATAATCAAATACTAATAAACCACTAGAATTAACTCACTTTGATGTTTGGGGTCCTTCCCCATTACCCTCTCTTGACGAATTTCGCTATTACGTTATATTTATTGATAATTTTTCTAAGTAGTGATGGGTCTTTCCTTTATTCAATAAATCTAAAACTTTCACAAAATTCAGCCACTTCGTTGCAGTTGCCGAAAATTACTTTAACACCAACATTAAATTCCTAATTAGATCTGATAATGACAATGAACATCTAAACAAACAAGTTCAACAATCCTGACCAACAAATGCATACAATTCCAACTCAACTGCCCATATACCCCAAAATAAATGATGTCTCTAAATGCAAACATCGTCATCTACTCGAAATCACCCACACCTTACTACATGATGCACATCTTCACTTCTCCTTTTAGATGAAGCACTCCTGATCGCCGCATATTTAATAAATTGATTGCCTTCCAAAAACATAGGCTTCAAATCTCCTTACCACATTCTTCACAAAAAGGCACCTCACTACACATTTAAAAATCTTTGGTTGCATATGCTTTACAAGGCTACGACCCTTCTCACTTAACAAACACACACTGTGTTCCACTCCCTACATCTTCATAGGATACTCCAACTCTAACCTCGACTAAAGATGTTATAACCCTCTCACTCGCAAATGACATGAAATGTCATCTTCCATGAGAAAACATTTCCCTATCAACAAACAATCAACCTACACCATCCATCTTACATCCCAACAAATACAATCCCAACCTCGCACTGCTACTCATACCGCACTCCTCCATATCAGTACCTACTAAAAAAGAACTCTCATCACCAAACACCAACGCCTCTTCTCCACAAAACTCCAACACTCCCTTATCATCTCCCAACCTGCCACCAAATAAGACTAGCATATCCCATTTTACTCCACCTCCCGCCACTTTAGTACATCCATGCAAACCAAACTTAAAATGGGACATCTCAAGCCCAAATAAATCTTCTCACTTTCCTCTCCAACCAATTTTTCTCCCACTGCAACCAGTTACTCCCAAACTTCTTGCCTCCCAGAGTAATAACATGCCATGTCAAATGAACCACTCTCTCTTCAACGACAAGAGAAATGGTCCTTAATTACACTTTCATCCAACCAACAAATTCTAGGCTATTATTGGATATACAAAACCAAACTCAAACTAGAAGGCACGGATATGAGTGTAAGTGAGCCAAGCCAGCTCGAGCTCAAACTTTTTTTTTTCAATAAAAAGTTTGATGGGTGTTTTTTTTTTCAAATAATGGTGGATTAGGTGCTTCATCATAGCTTTTTTTCTAAATAAACACATGACACAGAAGCCCAATGGCCTTTTGAGTTTGCTGGATGTTGCACGTGCGGAAGACAGATCAAACCACAAAAGATGGATTAGATCGCAGACACGTGAAAGGCGAACCAGATCGCAAACACGTGAAAGACGAACTAGATCACAAACACGTGAAAGACAGACCGGATCGTAGACACACAAAAAGCTTATGAGTGGCTCGTAAGCTCGTTTATAATGGAACAAGTCATACTTGAGTTTGAACTCAAGATTTTGCTCATGAGCCAAGCTCGAGTTAGGCTCAACTAGAGCTCATCACAACTTATTTATACCCCTAAACACAATTAACCGGTACAAAGCTCACCTCATCGACTAAGGTTTCAAATAAGAACTTGACATTGACAACTCTAACACATTTAGCCCTATCGCCCAAATGCCTACCATTCGACTCCTCACATGTACATCAACTTTACATCAAATGCTTTCTTCATGGCTCCCTCAATAAATCAGTCTACATGATTTTATTATTTCAATTCACCCTCTCTCAATCAAAATATAATTGATCCCCAAAAGATTCAATTTGTTCTCTTTCATACAAATTAACACCATAGAACAATACTTTAACAAACAATATCGAGTAAGTCAAACATCATTAATAAATTCTCTCTAACTTTTACACATAAATTAGCATCATAATAGTTAATACAATGATATGACAAAAACCTCAAATAAATCAAACATCCCTTATAAATTTTCTTAATTTTTCAAGACAAATTAATGATATCAAACAATACTCTAATAAACAACCCCAAGAAAACGTACTCATTAGATAACCTTAAAGAAAAGCAAATAGTTAACAAGATTCTCAAAAGTAAAACCTCATAAGATCAACAAATTATTAGGTCCAATCACTGGACCTAAATTTTTGTCCGAATTCCCTGCACTTTTCATGTGCTTTTGATATATTTTAAAAAAGGATAACTAATACATAATTTTAATTGAATATTAGATGCTCTATTATTGCCCTTTTGAAAAGCACAACAAAAGGCAACAAATACTCAATGAGTAAGATATTTGTTGTATTTTTATTGTGCTTTTACTTTCATATTGCAATTACTCAATAAAAAAATAACTAATATAAAATTAAAATTATGTATTAACTATTTTTTTCAAAAAAGCATTATAACCATAATAAAAGCTCATGGAAAGCACAACAATGGTCACCTAATAATTTGCGCATAAAATCAAATAGAAAATAGGATCTTCTCTCTAACCCCAAAAGACCAGCCCATGAAATAGGCTCAAATGAAAGCTCCTCGTAATATAAATTTTATATACGCTCCTTCCATAAAAACATTCTTTAAAAAACTCTCTTATTGCTTTTTAAAATAACTTTTATTTAAAAATTTTCAAATTCAAAATTTTTATATTAAAATTTGCTTTCTAAAACAATGTAAAAGGCATCCAAGGACCGAAACAACGCCTTAATCCAAAAATATTAGCGTAGTCATTACCCATGTATTCAATTGATCCATTAGAAAATAACTTACAAGCACAATTATCGAAGTAAAGGCAGCTCCAAGTTTAGAAGATCTCCATCCTCACATTCTTGAACAATGAATGCGAATTCCACCCAAACCTGAAACTGTAATTCTAGCTCAAATCACGATCATCACGATCTTCCTTTCAGAATACAATTTTTAAGCAGGAAAAAAAGACAATTTTGCTTCGGAACACAGCAGAATTACAAGAAGATCCGAACAATTCACCAGTTGACAAGTTTGCAAACTGATAAACTGAAAAGAAGGAATTGATCGAGTAAACAGCCAGAATCTGGAACATTTAATCCCGTTCTCAAGCACTTTTAAACACGGTTCACCGGATCAACTTCAAAAACATAAAAAGAAAGCACAACTGGAAACAGCATCCCACAGGTAATCAATCGGTTGTATATTTATCTAAAAGATTGCAGAAGGGAGGAAAAAAAAAACATCCACAAACGATCATAATCATCCCTAAAGCATGCTAATTTCACATATTTTCTATAAATATTAACCAAGTAAACGTACCACATCAGTCTAACTAGTAATAGGTTTCAGATCCATAAACTAGCACATGCACATAAACTGTTACATGAATTGAGACTCAAAACGAAAGAGAGAAGTCATAGTCAAGAAAGAAAATTACATAATAATAATATACTGAGACCATCAATACGACCTAAGCGCGTTCTCCTCTGATACGGCGGGCAAGTTGGATGTCCTTGGGCATGATGGTAACACGTTTGGCGTGGATAGCGCACAGATTTGTGTCTTCAAAGAGACCAACGAGGTATGCCTCCGCTGCCTCCTGCAGAGCCAGCACGGCGTGGCTCTGGAAACGCAGATCCGTCTTGAAATCCTGTGCGATCTCACGAACAAGCCTCTGGAACGGCAGCTTTCGGATCAGCAGCTCGGTACTCTTCTGGTATTTGCGAATCTCTCTGGAAAACGAATTGAATCAAATCAGATCAAGTAAAAAAACGCCCTAAAAACGACTTTAAAAGCAACCAGTTACCTGAGAGCGACAGTTCCAGGGCGGTAACGATGGGGCTTCTTAACTCCTCCGGTGGTCGGAGCCGACTTCCTCGCAGCCTTCACGAATTCAAGGAAATAGAAGCATAGATGAGTGGCTATAAGATCTGGATTGATTACTTACTAGAACAATTGATAAAACTTAGGATACCTTGGTGGCCAACTGCTTTCGAGGAGCCTTGCCTCCGGTTGACTTTCGAGCAGTTTGCTTCGTACGAGCCATCGCCGGGTAGCAATTTCAGATTAGGGTTTCTAGTCTTCCTCTTTTGGGGCGACGAAAAACAGTAGAGAAATAAATGATAACGTTGTTGCGTCCGGCCTTTATATTTGATGACCGAAAGGAGGAAATAGGCAGAAGTCGGTTTGCTCGTGATCGAAGAGATCCGCTGCTGCTTATTTGATCGAACGACTAAGGATGGTTTTCTAAAAACACGTGATCCGTGTGTTACATTTTGATTGGTTGTCGAGCTATTGCCATGCACCTAACGTTCTCTTTTTTTGGTCTGGTGAGTTAATAGGAGGATTTTAATATTTTGGGTTTTACTTGCATATTTTCTAAAACTATTCATATATGATATATCTAATATCTAAGTTATACTATTTACTTTTATATCGCCTAAATAATATTTCTAACATCTAAAATACCACTCTATTACATTCCCGTCAAAACCCCACCCTGACTCCTACGAGCCCGATCCTTTTACCCCATGAAAGCTTCTTCGATGACTCATTTGCCTCTTATATACTCGTCCATCTAGTGTGAATAACCACACCCACGCCCCTGCCACTCTTTTATTTTTCTTTTGTTGAACCTGAGAAGTCCCTCTCGTGATCTACCTAAAGTGTGTTGCTTCTCCTCTCTCCATTTTTTTGCCTTCTATTGAACTGTGTTGTTGAAGTCCCGTCGTCGAACCTCCCCTCTAGTCCAAGGAAAATTTAGGCAATTTTCTATGTGAAATCAGTTAATATGTAAAATTGAAGTAAAAATAATGGTATTTTAGATGAAGAGAATGTTATTTATGTGGTATACAAGTAAATAGTGTTGTTTATGTGTTAGGTGTGTAAATATAATACTTTTATGTGTTATGTACATAAAAATCCCTAACAATTTTATTTATTGTTTTAGAAAGGTTTAATGTTCATAAGTTAGGCTAAGGATCTTCAAATATAATATTTTTCTGTTATTTGACCTTCTTTAGATTTGACTCTAATAGAGCATTACACTTAAGAACACAATAATGACAAAACTTCCAGATTTTGATCGGCATGGTTTTGAATCATTTAATGATCAGTTATCTAAGAATTATCATCGTCCATGAGTAGGGCTTGATAATCTCCAATAGGACCTTGGCTAGAGCAATCGCTTGTGTTGATGTCCATTATCTGATAGCCATGGGCATCGACGATGTCATTATCATCATCCATAATTATAGATGGATTAGCCTTCCGAACTTCTTAAATAAGAGCTTCTAAGGCTTTTAACTTTATGAGTCATATATTATACCTTTTGAGGTTTTTAGCCTTTAAAGTTTTAGGTGTACTTATATTTTTTTAGGTTATTAACCTCTTAAGATCTTTGATATACATGTACCTTATAAGGCTTTTAGCCTTCACAAATCTTTTAATATTCATGTACCTTTTAAGGTTTTTAACCTTCTAAGGTCATTGATGAGTGGTGATCATGTCAACTACATGCTCTTATGAAGTCTTTCTAATGAGGACCCTGTCCACTATTAGCTTCTCTTCAAGGCTACCTCATGGGCATGCCTTATTGGGCTATTTATTAGAGCATTATTCGATGTTGTTAATTAATATTAAGAAGGTTGGAAAAATCCATAAAGAATGTTTAACCTATCCAAGGTTATTTGTCAAAGTATTACTTGATGACGTTAACATATATGAAAGAGGCTGAGAGAATCCCCTGAGGATGTTTGACCTATCCAAGGTTGTTTGTTAGAGCGTTGTTTAATAGCGCTGACCTTTGTGGAAGAGGTTGATAGAATCAACCAAGGATATTTGACCTATCAAAAGTTTATTTGTAAGAGTGTTGCTCGATGACTTTAATCATTGTTGAAGAGATTAAGAGAATATGCCTATTATGCTTGACTTATCTGATATTATTTATGAGAGCATTGCTTAATAATGTTAAACTTTATGAAATAGGCCGAATCAAATCCCCCTGGAGTCGATTATACCTTAATTAAGAGGGGTGAATGACGAATGTATCCCAAATCAAAGATGAATATTGGTTTATCTTTAGACAATTACTTTTTTTTAGAGGTAGAGGTTATGACTACGCCCAAGGAGTAAAAGTCTAGCTAGGGATTATATAGAGCTTGAAATTTACTTAAAGAATCCTTGCACTTGTTAAGAACTTTATAAAAGATGATTATCAATGATATTATCTTAGATGTTGAAAATATTGGAAGAATTTTTTTTTATCACAATTGCAATTAAGGTTGACCCCCACAGTCTACATCTAATTTGTTATAACAAAGGTTATCCCCAGCTAAAAATCATTTCCCACAAACGATGTCAAATTATTCCATTCTGAAAAATTCGGGATATTAGAGAGATATAAAGTTCAACATCCTAGGTTTGTAAAAAAATTCAGAACACAAACTGAGAAGAGAGAGACAGGTGCAACGGTTAGGGGTGTTAATATTTGACACGACCCAAAAATCAGACACATAAAATTTGAGTTTGGGTTGACCCGAACCAGAACCAGGTTAACTTCGGTTAGGATTTTCGACCCGTTTCAAAAATCATCTCAGGTTTGAGTTGACCTGAAAACAAGATAATTACCCGAATTGACCCGCTGCCTGCATGACTGTAGCTGACCACAACTACCTAGGCCCAATCACATGTCATGACTCATGCATTGCATCCGCGTCCACTTCGATCTGCTCGTTGCGGTGTGTCCCTGACCAGCCTACACCCCGAGTCGTGTCCCTACTGCCGCGTCGCATCCCTATTGCAGTGTTGCGTCCCAAGATACGAAGTTGTCGGCTGTCCCTTGATTCGATTAAGGATTGATAAATATGGAGAAGATCAAGTGCATGTTGGGAGTGTTCTATCAAACGATTGATATTCTCTTGCTCATAAAGCATTTATCAGTCATTTAAGTTCCTTAATGATTTCAAAATTTGTTAGGCTTGTTGGATTCTTCTTGTCGAGCCACTCGATTCGACTATAAGCATGTCATATTTAGATATTATTTGGTCATTCAATTAATGGTTTAAAGCTTTGAAGAGTGTTTTAATCATTTGATTTGGGCTCGTTTGAGCTTGGATTGAACTTATTTTAATGTCATTTGGTTCGTCTTCTCCAAATATTCAATTTGACTATAAGCTTGTTGAAAATAAAGTTTGGATGGTCCCAAAATTAATTATGGAAGTTTCCAATTTATATTTGCACAGAGATTTATGTGAGATCAAAGCGGTTTTTTAAGACGTATCAAAACAAATAAAAAAAAACTTTGAAATACAAATAAAAGAGTGATATGTACTTCTAATGCTTCATGCCAAACAATTTCTTAATAATAAGAATATATTAGAGTAATAAAATATATTATTTATAACTGAAAATAAACCTAATTTTGATAGCATGTAATTCACCTAGAGACCCATATAATAAGCAACTGCTAATACCTAATATGGGGTAGAAAATAAAGAGCAAATAAGGATAATATCGTTTGTCCATAAATTAAAAACTTTATGTAAGAAAAAATAACTTACACAGCTCACCTTGGCCTGTTGGTTGAGAGCTTATGCTTCTAACTAAGAGGTCTTGGGTTCGAGTCTTTATGTATGCATTGTGTGTGTGTTTGCCTTAAAAAAAAATAACTTCAGGTTCATTCATCCTTTAGCTTATCATAATTTTAAGTAGAGAAACATATCTTACTGTTCGCTGCCTTCAAGGCTCTGTTGCCCAACCAAAATTGATAAAGATTCATGCTACTCATAGATAATATATATATATTATCTTGGTCGGGCACAAATCTCGAGGTAAAATCAAGTTGGAAACTTTTGAAATTAAATTTGGGACTATTTGAACTCCGATTTCATCACACTTACAGTCGAACCAAATGACTTGAAAATATGAACCCAACGACACCAAATTCGCCTCAATCCGAGCCTCAATGGGTCTAAATTAAATCAAAGACTCGAAGCACATTTGAAAAGTTCAAATCATAAATTGGATGACCAAATTATTTCCAAAAGTGACATGCTTATAGTCGAATCGAGCGGCTCAACAAGGCGAATGCAATGAGCCTAAGTTCGGCCGTACATTCAAATCACTCCCAACTTACTATTGACTCTCTTTTATTTACTCTTAGAAAACTATAAATTTACCCCTCATTCTTCATGAGAAGGGGACTCAAGTAAGGAATATAGGAAATAGAGAGAAATTATAGTTATATTGATATCAGACTCCTAGACCACCGTCGTACCATCGACTAAAGCCAAACTTCTACCCGGCCACTGGCTGATGCCATATTTTCTCTCGACCACCGACTAATGCCAGACTTCAGCCTGACCACTAACTGATGTCGGATTTCCGCCCGATCACCGAACTTCACCAGATTTTCATCCGAACTCCATTCGTCACTAGATTTCAACCAGACGGTTGACTATTGTAATTTAATCGTCCTTCATTTCAAGGACTGATCAGTCACTTAGAATATATTCAAACACTAGTGGAATCATTTCAAATGTGTATGACCTCATGATTTTTCCCTTTAGGATTTTTCACATACAAAAATCTGGTCTTTCTTTTTCTTTTGTTTGTGTACTTAATACTCGTGTAACACTAAGTTTCTATTCAAGCCTTTTAAAATAAATTTATAGTATAAAATTTTAATTTTTAACTAAAAAATTTATTTAAAAAGCAATAAAAAAACTCTAATCTCGCCGTACGTCGTTTTTGATCTTCCTCCCCCTCGCGGGCTGTCAATCGTCGCCCGCTTTCTTCACTCAACAAAAACAGCCAACACTTCATCTTCATTGCTACCGTTGTGTGACCAACATGATTCTGTTCGCCCGACGGAAACTCCCATTGCCAATCCCACTGCAGTATCTCGTCTGCAAAGCCGTTCTCTCACCCCAACCCTTCCAAAACCCTAACCCTAGCCCTTGCGCTAAAACCTCCCCTTTCTCCACCCAGTCCTCCAAATTCCCCGAGTACGAGATGCCGTCCGTCACCTGGGGGGTGGTCCAGGGTCGCAAGGAGCGACTCGTATCCCGCGTCATCATCTCTGACTATCTAAAGTCCATAGGCGTCATCCCCAACGAGCTGGAGCATCTCGAGCTCCCTTCCACCGTTGAAGTAATGCGTGGCCGCGTCGAGTTTCTCCAGCGCCTCGGACTTACCGTGGACGACATGAACGAATATCCCCTTATGCTGGCCTGCAGCGTCCGGAAAAACATGATCCCAGTCCTCGGCTACCTCGAAAAGATTGGCATCAGCCGCTCCAAGCTCGGAGAGTTCGTTCGAAACTACCCCCAAGTTCTCCATGCTAGCGTCGTCGTCGAGCTTGTACCCGTCATAAAGTTCCTACGCGGCCTCGATGTTGAGCGCCACGATATCCCTTACGTTCTCCAGCGCTACCCAGAGCTGCTCGGTTTCAAACTCGAGGGCACCATGAGCACTTCGGTCGCTTATCTCGTCAGTATCGGCGTCTGGCCGAGGGACATCGGCCCCATGGTGACTCAATACCCTTATTTACTTGGCATGCGAGTTGGAACCACCATCAAACCTCTAGTCGAATACATAATATCCCTCGGAGTTCCCAAGAGGATTCTTTGCAGAATGCTTGAGAAGAGGACGTATATTCTTGGGTATGATCTTGAAGAGACCGTGAAGCCCAACGTTCATACTCTACTCAGCTTTAGTGTGCGGCTGGAGGCCCTGCCATCCTTGATTGCCCAATATCCGCAGATTCTTGGGTTGCCTGTAAAGGCTAAGTTGTCGACCCAGCAATACTTTTTCAGCTTGAAGCTTAAGATAGACCCTGAAGGATTTGCTCGAGCTTTGGAGAAGATGCCTCAGATTATTAGTCTCGCTCAGAATGTTATTATGAAGCCGGTGGATTTCCTCAGGGGTAGAGCCATTCCTGATGAGGATGTTGCCAGGATGATTGTGAAGTGTCCCCAACTGCTCGCATGCAGTGTTGTGCTGATGAAGAATAGTTACTATTTCTTCAAGAGTGAAATGAAGAGACCGATGAAGGAGCTATTTGAATTTCCGGAGTATTTCACCTACAGTTTGGAGTCAAGAATTAAGCCGAGGTATCACAAATTGGCTAGCAAGGGGATTAGGTGCAGTTTGGCTTGGCTTTTGAATTGCAGCGATCGGAGGTTTGAGGAGAGATTACGGGCTGATTACATTGAAGAAGATACCGCAGGACCTTCTTTCCTTATGGGCGGAAAGTTAGAGATGCCTGGGAGTTATCTGGTATCTGAGCAGGAAGATAGTGACAGTGACAATGAAGTACTTTACAGGAGGACTGTTTCTCTGTAACATATTTATTTGCACTTGTGGCTTCTTTGGCGGCTATTGAAGGTCAGCTTTTGAATTTATGTTTCTCAATAGTCTCTCACTACGAATGCCTTAAAGTGCCTACCTTATGGCAATCCCTTCATTTAGTTTGGGATGTGAATCATCACTGTCAATCTTCTTTAACTGTTCTTTCATTTTATTTTGGATTTTCAACCATAATAGCAAGAATCATATGCATTGATGCTATTGATTAAAATCTATCATCACTTTTTTGTTCTAGTGGTTTACACAGATTTCGTAACTATGCTCACCAAACCCGAGCCTTTCACCACCTTCCGCCATGTTAAAGGTTGCCGTCAACTTAACAGATGTTAGACCGTTAAATATCAGGTTTTAGCTTTCGAGCTATCCTCTCTACCTTACTTTTTCTATTTCATCTACTTCTATCCACGATTTCCATTCCACTTGTATCTTTCTCTCAAAATTTTTATAAGTTGTAAGGTATCGTTGCGTCATGTTTTATTTAAATTGTTTGTTGTTGTCGTCCCTTTTATTTAAAGTTGTAAGGTGTGTCTTTATTTATAATAGTATTATTATGTTTATGATAAGGAAGACTTGAGTTTGCAATAATTGTTTTTTTTATTGCATCAGGAGTAAAGAGTAAGATTGGTATCAAATATATACTAAAATATTTTCCAAGAAAATAACAAGGTGGAGATTGGAGAACGAATGATCTTTCTCTTTTTTTCAACCAACCTCCAAGCAAAAGCATAAAAAAGTGGGATTCGAGCCCTAGGCCTTGGACTCTAACTCCTAGTTTTTTGATGTTGCATAGGTTAAGAAGCCTTGATTCCTCTCTGCTCTCATATTCTCATAACCAATCTTCTATCTAGAGAGAAACAACCAAACTAAAATCTCTCACTCTTGAATGCTTGCCCGCTTGTCTCCACCGAAAAATGCTCAATGTAGCAATATGTGTAGTTAAGAAGAGGAAAATTACCAAAACACCCTTATAATCTCAAACAAGATATAATCTCTAATAGTTATGCTAGTGTGTATGCATCACATGTGCTGTGGAATTTTTGAATTGTTTAAGAAAAAAATATTAGCGGAGTCATAAAATAGTGTATCCGACATGACATGTTAGAATTGAGACTTCAAAGTTATCATGATATTTGAATAGCACAACAAATATGTAGGAATGCTTATGCCTCGACGCCTCGTAGTATGAATGAGGCGTAGAGAATTAAATATCCCCACGAGATGTGGTGGAATAATAGAGTTAATTATATAAATTAATTTTTATTAATTTTTTAGCTATTACGATTGAGGTGTTTAATCTAGAAGAAGGCTGGATTCTATTATAGAAGCAAGCCATTGATGGTTGGATTTACCTCATACTGTTTGGAGTGAATGATGGTGATTTGGTTGAGAGATTTTGACTAGCTTTGTTGTGGCATAATGTATTGTTGTAGCCATGGCTGTAGTAGAGGTTCCATTTTCACCTCTCCACAAGGTGATGATCATATGTGGATGGTAAGATTGCCACAGAATTGTTGGAGGCGAGTAGTGGGCAATGATTTGGTAAGGATGTTTGTTGGTTGATCTTTAAACAAGATGTGATGAACTTAGATGAGGTTGATTTACTGCAATCTGTAGTTTCTCGATGTGTTTGGTTTGGGTGTGGAAAACCATATTGTTTGATGTTGTTGAGATGCTATCACAATGGAGGGTGTAGGTTGCAGTAGATAAATGCCAAATTAATGCAAAAAATCAATGAAACTAGATTGCATCCTTTTAGTAGCATGGTATTTAACTTTTGTAAAGGAACAAGCTACTCTAATTTATTTCTTTACGCACCATGAAATTAGTGTAGAGCCAAGGTGTCGTGGCCCGTTGTGGATTTGTAGTCAGTTGTGTCGCCACCCCAATTGGTTTCTAGGTATTTGTGAAGTATTAGACAATTGTGGTTGATAGGGATGCCTAGGTTAAGCATGTCTTGCATGTGGTGGAGCAATCATTTGAGATTGGGGAAGTGTTGGTTGATAGGTTTATGCATATGTTGATAGAGTTTATTAATGCAAAAGTCTATGTCTGGTCCTATGACAATTAAGCACTAAAGGGAACCAACAAGGGTGCGATAGAGTTCTAGCCTATTGAAGGCCTCTTCAAGCAAGGCTACAATTGGTGTTTTGGTGAGTGTAGTTTCCATTGGTTTACATGTAGACATGCCAATTCATCAACTCTTTGGAATATCAGGTTTGGTTGAGGTGAATTCCAGTGAGGGTGTGGCATACTTGAATGCCTAGGAAGTGTGAGATGGTGCCAAGGTTGCACATATGGAATTGTTTGTGGAGTTTGGAAAGTGATCATAAATGAGGGGTGGGTTGTTGTCTTTGAGAAGAATATCATTGTTGTGAATGAGGATGGATATGAGGGCGCTGTTGTAGGTGTATATGAGAGTGAAGGTTCTACCAAGCTGGTGAAAAAACCAATCTATTGAAGGTGTTCATGAATCATTTCAAACCATTGCCGAGGTGGTTGCTTAAAGCCATAGATCGCCTTTTTGATGAGATGTGGTGTGGCCCTGGAGGGTCTTGAAAGCCTGGTGATTGAGTCATTTACACAGTTTCATTGAATTTGCTGTGAAGGAACTCAATGAATACATGTAATTATGCTATTTTCTATTCATGGTGGAGTGCAACGACAAGACGAATACAAATTGTTGGTATTTTTGCAACGGGATTGAATGTCTTGGCGTAGCCTTATGAATTGTTTGCATCCTTGAGTGACTTGACGAGCTTTGTGTCTTGCTACAGTTCCATCCGTGTGTAGCTTGAGTTTGAAGGTTCACTTGTTAGTTGTTACCATGGATATTATTTTTAGGATCCAAGAGAATAAGTGTTTGTGTGTCGTGTGATTGGAGGGCATAAAACTCGTTCGATGTTGCTTTGTCTAGTTGCCATCTTTGGTGACCATGGTGTAGCTGGTGGGTTCAAGGATGGGCATGCCAGTATGGATGAGGTTGAGGATTCTTTTGGATTTTAGTGTTCCGGTTTTGGATTTGGTTTCCATGGGATGACTAGTTTCGGGTGGAGGATAATTGGATGTGGTATGGTATTTAAGATGGGCACATGTGGTGGGAGAGATGATGGGATTTAGAGAGTTTATTGTCAATGGATCAAGTTGGTGATTGGAGTGGAGATATAAAGGTGGTGAACAAAGGAGGCCTAAGATAATTCTTTGATATACCTAATGATGGCAACAAATGAAGGGGAAGTATATGACTATTGATTAGTGGATGTGGTGATTAATTGATAAAAGGGAAAGATAGTTTTGTTGAATTTAACATTCCTTGAAAGAATGATTTTGTTGGTGAGAGTGTTAAATAATTTATTTTCTTGTTTGCCGAGGTTTATGTTAGAGATACATGATATGAATTTTGGAGCAAGTTTATTGTTGGAGTGAGGCGGGAGCATGGGATAGCATTGGCATCCACAGGGTCAAAGGTGAGCATAGAAATATAGCAATTGCTATGGATTATTCTTTATTGGATATAGTAGACAGTTTATCAGGTATGATGTTGCAAGAAGGGCGTTGACCCATAGTTTTTGTGGTAGCTGAGCTTGTGAGAAGTGTTTGGATGGTTTCACTTAGGCATTTACATTTGCTTCCAAAAATATCGTTTTGCTCGCGAGTGTGCGAGTAGCTAAGATTGTGTATAAATCCATTGAATTTGATAAGGGATTAGAAGTTTGTACTAGTTTGTTCACCTTGCTTGTTAGAGCGAAGGGTTTTTATAGGATTGTTGAATCAATGTTCAACTTTTTGCTCGAAAATGATCAAATGAGAGTTTTTTATTTTATTCTAACGGTACATACCTAGCATTATATAGAAAAGTTTCCGAAAATAAGCTATAATATTTGTATCATTGATTTGAAATTATTGGTATAGTATATTAGTTCTAGGTGATGTAAGCTGTGAGAACAATATTTAGGAAATGGTAAACGATGGCTCTTGGCCGTCTTATGTGAAGTAAAGGGCAGAAAAGAAGAGGAAAAATTGTGTAATATTTGATTGCTTTGTAGTCGTAGTAAGAAGATAGTGGCTTGGCTCACCCGGACTATACATACGTTGGGGCATTGCTAGTTACCAAGGTAGTTTCAAATTTTAGGGAATGAGAATTTGGTGGTTGGCGGATTGGATACAGGCCATTGGGGTAGGGACCGTAGAAACAACATTGGTTGGTTTGAGGGTCGTTTGTTGTGCAGCTGTGGATAGCAAAAGAGATAGAGTAGTTATTGGCAGTTGCTAATTAATTACTGAACCGAAGATTGTAATGAAGATCAGGGAAATGAAGGAATTGAGAGAGGATAAGCTTATGGTTTGGAGTTGGTAGTAGGTCATAACCTTTGTGAAAGATTGTTGATTTTCAAGGGTGAATTGCTGATTGTCGTTGTGGATAGAGGTGTTGGATTGCTGACTTTGGTTGGGTGCAAGGTGCGACGTGGCATTGATATGTAGGTACTAGTCGTGTTTGTAAGGAAGCTTGTGGGGGAAAAGTTAGTTCGTATTGAAGGTTGGTGCAGTGGTAGTACTTAGCAACAAAGTGATTGAGTTTGCTGTAAATTTGACGTATGAAAGATCGCTGCCATTTTCAACCTCCTTAGAAGGGGGAAGTTGCTATGAAGATCTGTTGAGAAAATGTTTGACGAATGTTGACCTCTGGATTATGGCCAAATGAAACAAAAATGAAGTGAAATACACATCATACCTTATCCGACGGATCCACGAAACCTGCCGAACTTCTCCACGAATTCCGCTCAAATCCCGCTGAATTCCTGCCGATTCGGCGCCGTTTGCGTCACCTCCCGAGAATCTTGTGACTTATCTCGATCGGACCTCACCCGCGTCGTTAAATACCAGAGCAAATGGAGCCTTCAGTCGCTCCTTCTTCCACACATGTGAAACCTCTGCTCCCGTCGCCTCCTAGCTGCCAAAGCCAGTCTCTGCCTCCCGATTTCTCCAATCCAGAGAGAGAGAGAGAGAAGGAATGCTTTACCTGAGCCGATCTCCACTGCCGACGCCTCCATCCCGCCGCCTCTGCTCTCTCCCAGTCTCCAAGTCACCGAACTCCTCAAGCCCTACCCGAACTCCACTTCCCATAGTCGCCTTCTCCGTCGGCGTTCCTTCTGAATCGGAAGTTTATTATATTTTTAAATTAAAATTAATTAAAAATTAATTATTTATAATTAATTAATGTTATTTATAATTAATTACTCTAATTAATTATAATAACTTATAATTAATTATAATTAATTAGGAGCCATTTTAATTTTATAATTAATTAGGAGCCATTTTAATTTTATAATTAATTAGGAGCCATTCTCTTAAACGGGTGAGACGTCGGGAGGCTGCCGAAATTTCGGGTGAACATAAGACCGTACTTGGGCATTATTTGGACATGCATTTGAACACTATATGATTTATAAGATACTTGAATTTAAATAAATTTGAACATGAAATGAATTCTAATGCAAGCAAGGATTTGAACAAAAGAAGGAGACCTATTTGAACATTAACAGGGACTTTTTGAACTTGACTTGGACTCAAATTTATGGACTTGAGCATGAACTACAAGAGCTTGTACTTGAACATGAGCTCGGACTCAAGCTGAATTGAACTCGAACTGAAGTGAACTTGAATGTGGATCGAAGCTGACAAGAACAAGCGATGAAATTGAACTCAACTTGAACTAATGGAGACCTAAATGAACTTAAATTCAAATGAATTTAATTTTTTTTTTTTATAAATCTTGAACTTGTAAATGAATTAAACGAAGACTTGGGTTAGAACATGATCTTGAACTCAAAAGACAACAAAGGAGTTGACTTGAACAATTTGAGCAAGAACTTGAGTTTGAACATACACTGGACTTGAATTGAGTTTGAACTTATACAAGAGGATTTGACATGCAATGAACTAGCATAATGACTTATCAACAATCATAACAATGAATACAATATATCTACAAGCAAAGTGAAGGAGTTGCAAGGAAGATAATTTGCCTACTATCAACAACAGCTAAATGTGCAGATGTTTTGCATATACATGCAACAATTCTTAAGAATGCTAAAAAGATATGCAAACAAGGAACCCAATGTCATTTGTAAGCACATCATACAAAAATGACAATGATTGGAAAGTATATGCAGTTTGATTCTGAGCACATGGTGACGAGCAAACTTATCATGCAAGCCATGAGTTACTTCCAAGGGCAGTAAGATACTAACAAACTCTACTTGCTTATAAGTAGTGATGGATTATGGACGACGTAACATCCTCCCCACAAGCGGTGTTAGTTATCTTGCAAATGTATACAACTGTCCTTTTATAAGCAACTATAGGAGACTTATGAGTGTCCATGAAAGATAATGAAATGCATATATGTGAATATGACAACTTGCTAGCCAAAGCATACAAGAAAATCAACAATATTTAGAAGGATTCAATGTATAATGAATGCAACAATGTTTTAAAATCAACGATACAAGCCCACCATGCTGACTACAAGCAAATACAAAAAAAGTTCTCACTCATGTAGTAGTCCACTCATAGGTGATAAAGATTAATGTGTATTGGATGCTAAATAGTCCTTACAGTTGATAACCACTCATCATTAGTCAAATATATTAGCCTTCTACAAGCAAGGATCAAAGATCTGCAACACTCATACGAGCAGACAGAAGGCGTCCACAAAACTACAATACTACGCCACCGGATCCGCAACTTCCATACAAGCGGACAGAAAGCATCTACAAGTACTTTCAAAGTACCACCACACGTGCACCGTAGTTTGTATACACATAGGTACACTAAAAGGGGTAAAAGCAATCATGAAACCCGCAAGGGCCCCGGCGAGCGTATTATTGGTACACACGTGACGTTTAGGGATGCTGCCTGGATTATTAAATTTAAACCCGATCCTCCTAGGCAGGTAAAAGGAGTAGACAGGATATAAATATAAAATGCCCCAAACACCTGCATGGCCCCGGAGAACGTGTTATTGGTACGCACGTGACGTCTAGGGATGCTGCGCGGGTTGCTAAGTGAATTCAAGTTCGAACCCGATCCTTCTATACGGGTCAATAGAAGTCGACAGGGTTTGAACAATCAAACAAGTATACGGTGATGGCGACCGCCGACCGGTATATTTGTTTTATTTCATTCATATTAGGCCATCAAGGCCTATAATAATGAGAATTCACTAACAAAGGCATAAAACCTATGAAACCCGATCCTCTGTCGGCAAACTAACAGAGTTGACAAGATTCAATCAACAAAGGGAAAATGACCCCAAACACCCCAATGATGGCCGTATTGAATGCAGATCACAACCGGAGGGGTTCACAAATATCTCTAAGATGCCACCCAAATGTCCATTACAAATACTTCAAATGTCATCCCAAATGTCCCCAAAAACCCAAAAATCTCAATCCCAAAAATATTTGAAAATGAAATTCAATCCATCAATCACTTAAAGCAAACTTCATCCACCATCTGCAACAGTTTGTCAATATGGACAAATTAAATTTTACTTCAGCTCACAAAGATCCAAATGCCTAGTCAAAAATATCACTAGGATCCATTCTCAAACAATCTCCTGTCAATAAGGACGTGATACGTGTCCTCTAACCGGCGGTTTTGCCGCCAAATGGCACCGCAGAATAAACAGTTATGACTCGGGGCCCTGTGAACCGAGTGGTTTTGCCGCCAAATGGCACCACGAAATACCGGTTATGGCCAGAGCCAATACGCTCTTTAATGGCATCAAATCCTTGAGACATGAGTCAATAGGATATGATTGATAGGGCACAAAGCCCTCTGTTAGCTAAGGTGGATTTAAATTTGTCCCCTTGACAAACATTCACCCCAGGTCTACTAGTTCCCCTTGGACGAAGCAACCCATGACTGCCGACAAGGATCCTTCTGTCAGGTTAGGTCGACTACCTCCTATGACTAAGTAGACCATGGACCATGATGGCCCGGGACGACGGAACCATGGGATCTTGATCGGGTCTATCATCCATTCCCCCACCGGCTACTTTAAGTGCAAGATGGTGTAATTTCTATTTTAAATATCAAAATTTTCAAATACCCAAATTCAAACCCAATTTCCAAATCCAAATCCATGCTGCTTCTATGCCAGATAACGTGTATCTTTATGTATCTGATTGACGACTAGCCTTAATCGAAAGTTCTCTCTCGTTATCGGGAGGGGTAATTAACTATAGGGGCTTGCGCCTATAGGAAACCAAAACTCAGATCGTAAAGTCTTCACAAAATGAGGGCGAAATCTCTGGGTACTGTCTTATCTACAATCCATTTGCCTTCCAAAATTTACCCCGGAACTTATTCTGTTAAAACTCCCTCGCCAAAAGAAAAAAAATAACAGTCGCGCGGGCGGAGGTCGGGGCCTAATTTTCGGAGCCCACAATGAGCTCCGCCTGGGGTTGCTCAAGGGCAAGAGCGCCTGCACCCACAGGTTACTATGAGAAAATTTTTTGAGTAATAGACGGGAAAGGCATGCATTTGTTTGGCAGCATTGCTGGCTAAATTTGTTTCTTTGTTGCAGTGAAGGGAATAAAAGTTGTTGAGGCTGATGGGTTGAAGAGTGGTTTGAATAGTGGTTTTGAAGGCATTGCAGTTAGGTGTTAAGCCTTTAAGGGTATAGATCATGATGTCCTCGTGATCTAGAGAGACTTCAATGGTTACAATAGAGTTGATTTTGGCTTTGATTGTAGGGAGGTATTGGTTCATAGTTTAGGTACCCATAGAGTATGTTGCATATTTTTGAGTTTCAAGAGATGGGATTTCTTGGATGATTGTAGTTTCTTGTGGACAGTGTTCAAGATGTTGTCATGGGTTTGGAGGGTGAGAACATAGTTGAGAGAGAGAGAGGCTGAAATGGCAGAGAGGATGGTTGTTACAAGATTTTAATCCACAAGTAGGCAGGTGGCATGGTGAGGGATGGGGAAGGAGGTCACGATTGTCAACAATGGTTGATGCAAGTGTTGGGACCATTTTTCCAAAAAATCCTTGGAACCTGTGAGTACCACATGGGGTGGTTGTCGGTGGTTAGTTGGGTTGTGCCAATGTTTTTGAGGTTGGACATGAGAAATTTAAGTTGTGGTAGGATGGGATTACATACCATTTGGGAGATAGTTTTCACGTCTTTAGGAGAGGTTAGAGTCTGTCATTGGTTTGCTAGACGGGACAATAGGGAGAATGGCTATCATAAGGTTCTTGGAGCTCTGATTGCAAAGCATATGATCGTCAAGTGTGAAAGCTTCTGAAAACTTCAACATGTTTGCCTCCGATGCCTGTTTTTCTGTCCTTTGCTAAGTTTCTAACTAGCAAATTCATTGTGTATGATTCAGTTATGATTCTTTAAACAAAATATTATAATCTATATATGATTGGAGTTCTAATTGAAGCTATAGAGTTCTACTTAGCCAACTTGGCTTATGAAAATCTGACACATCACTAATTCCCGTGCAAAGAGATATCTCAGAATTTCATTCATATCCAATAAATTCAATTCATATTGTTGTTTTGGCATATTCAAATTGCTTTAAATTCCTACATTACACATTCATGCATTCAATTAGCGAACCAGGTTTGTTTTGTTAAATGTTCCATCCCTCAACTTTTTTCTTCCAGACATCGCGTTTGAGGAATAATGTTTGTCATCTTTATGCTAATAGTTTAATGTGATGTATTCATTACAAAATTCATGTGTTTAAATGCTGATTACGTGACCTTTATCTTCTTCTGTAATTTAATTATGTGTTACCGTGTATCTGCATTCTCTTGGGCCAGAAAATTAGGATCCTGTAATTAGGCTGCTATCTTCCACATTTTGATGGGATCATCTTTTTCCTGATAAACTTTCCTTTGCATAATATTTACTGATTCTTCTACAGTTTTTTATGCTGTAGTTGCCATGGATGCAATCAGTGCCGGCACTACGAGCTCCTTCTGCATAATGCCCTGTAATGTCATCTTAGATTCAGCTTGCCGGCAATGTTGGATGAGTTCCTGGCCATAAGGTGGCGGGTCTCATTTCAACACCTTGGAGGAAGGACCGGAGAAAAATGATCCCTCGTCTCACTTCCTGTTTGTGGTTTTCTTTAATTTTGGTCCTAGTGGAAGAGGCTCTAACAGTGAGAATCTTTGAGTAGAGAAAGAAGGCTTGAAGGAGGACATGCCAGAAAGACAAATAACAGGTATTAAAACAAAGCTAGTCACACTAACACTGTTATATATTTTGTTATCATTAAATTTAAGCATGTTTTTTATTTGGAAGAGGATGTGTCAGAAGGGAAATAATATGTAATAAAGCAAAGCTAGTTATTTGTTTTCATTAAATTTAAGGCTGTTAGTTTCTAGTAATTTAGTTATTATTTTATCATACATGATTAGTACTGATTTATCTTTGGAAGAGGAAGTGTCAGAATGAGAAATGACATGTATTAAAGCAAAGCTAGTTAGACTTTTATTTTGTTTTCATTAAATTTAAGCGTGTTAGTTTCTAGTAATTTAGTTATTATTGTATCAACATGATTAGTACAAACTTATCTAAGGATTCTGATCAAATTTCATGATTTGTATTTGAAAGCAGTCTTGTTACAAGTATTTGGTAATAGGCCAATTAAGTGGAAAAAATCCGGTCAGTATTTTAGATTGTTGACCTGAGTTTTCCTCTTACTCCTTAGGAAATTACTTATCGAACCCCATTTAGTTTTCACAATTGAATCCTCATTTGCAATTTTTTTCTTTAGTTATTTTATATAATTTCATCTTGTTAAAAATTGAAACTGCTCTAATAGAACAAAATGTTAATATAGGAATTACGTGAGAGAGTGTATCTCTGCATGTTTATTGCACATTAAATTACTGAAATGGGTTCATATATAAATCTTCTTTATTGGTTAAATTAATTCACAATCATTATTGCATATACTAAATGCATCTCGCATGTTAGAACATTTGTGTGTGTTTTTGGCAATCCAGAGCCGAGCCATGTACATAATTTAGTAACAAAAAACAATGCCAACTTACCTTGATAGCTTTCACCCTTAGACTCCACTCAGTTGAGTTGTAAGTTGTATGATTAGAATATGATATCTAAGATTTTTTTGGACTCAGACATTTTGTAGAAGGCAGATTTTATTTCAAGTGAATAAAGCATCAACAACAACAACAAGCCTTTATCCCACTGTGGGGTTCGCTACATGAATTCATTTCTCCATGATGTCCTGTTAAGAGTCAAATTCTCATTTAAATCTAATAAAGAAAGATCATTTTTAATATTTTTAAACCAAGTATTTTTAGGGCTACTTCTACCTTTCTTAACATAAGTCAAATCTAATACATATATTTTTATAATCGGGTCATCGGAAGGCCGCCGTTTTATGTGACTAAACCATCTAAAGCGACTCTCTCTAATCCTATCTTCCATTGGAGCTACTCCAACCTTTTTCATGTATATGCTTATTTCGTATCCCGTCTCTAAGAGTAAAGTCACTCATCCATCTGAGCATCCTCATTTTTGTAACACTTAACTTAATATTATGCTTATCTTTTAATGGCCAAAATTTTGCACCATAAAGCATTGCATGTGATGAGGACATCGGAAGATCAACGGCTACGATCTGGAGTTTTTTTTTTTTTTTTTCTGTTTTTACATTTTACCCCTAGGGGTGGTCATGTGGTGTTGTAGCCCGAAGGGCGTTTTAGTCTTTATTTCTTTTCTTTTTATGAGGCATATTTATAGGCTAGCTCACTTGTAACTTGTGAGCATTAGAGAGAAGGGAGAGAGAGAGCTCAAGGTGAGCAAGCGCAATGTCACGACCCAACCCGACCGGGACGGGTACCGCTCGCATCGGGTCGTGATCTGTGCTCAAAACTGATAGAACTGATTCCAGGATCTGGCTTTGGAATTTGTTTCAGAATTTTCTTCCAAAAATACAGACAGAAACAGATGCACACAGAGCTACTATAAACATCAAATGCAGCGGAACAGATCATCTATTTTTTTTCTTTTCCTCAAAA